>NW_022989888.1:0-33511 GCF_902827175.1 Gymnodraco acuticeps | reverse complement strand
TAGTGCAAAGAAGTACATTCTAATTAAAATGACCTATGTTTTTACAACACATTATCAACAATAATTTCTTAAGAAAAATAACAGCAATTTCTACAATTTATCATTTACGCATGTGCATTACAACAGATCACAGTGTATCTACAAACACATTTAGTCACCGGTATCTGGAACTGCACAATATACTATATGATCAAAACTAGTAAAAATCTAATCATTATTTTACATGAATTTCCATATCTGTGTAGTAATCCACTATAAAAAACTGAATTGATAACTATTAAGGAAGAAGGGAAGTTATCCCCCTGCCTTGTAAATATATAATATATAGGCCTACTTACAAAATAAATAAAAGTGGTGAAAATTGCAGTTAATGTCTCTGTAATGTTTAGACTTTGCAAAGTCATCCGTATGTTTGACACCCCTGGTTTAAGGAGTTGTTACTTAAAAACATAAAAAACCTTTGTGCGGTAGTGAACCAGCCTCGGATGCTTCACATGCATGCAAAGAGATTTGTGGTTCTTATCAGTAATCATTAACTATGGTTTTGTTGTGTTCTAAACTCCTTCAGGTCTCCTGGGAATCAGAACTGGAAACATTGCTTGGAATTCCCAACAAGGAGAGCCCTGCATTTCCCTGACTGCAGAGAAATGCTGTTTACTCTCTCGCTCACCCTTCTCACCCTGCTTTGGCCCCATTGGCTGTCAGCAGGGCAATTCATCCTGGAAGGAGCCAATGAGCGATAGGCCCTGGCTCGGAGTTAAGCCAATCAGAGTGCACAAAACGCTGACATTGAGGGAGATGCTGGGAATAGCTGGTCAGTGTTTATGGGCTCCTGCCTGCCTGACACAAAGCAGAACCCCCTGACGGGAGAAAAAAAGCAATTAGGCAATTACACCATCTAGTCCTGTAAGGATCACACTGTTTTCTTAGCCTCTTCGTGGGCGATAAGGGACAGCCGCCGCAACGTCTGAGGCAGGCTGAATAATGATCAGTGTGAGGACCTGGAGAGGATGGCAGAGAAGAGGAATGGGGAAGAAAGAGGGATGGGGAAAGGCTGCACGGCATAGATGGATAAGAAGGGGAACATGAAGAGGAGAAGGGCAGAGGCGAAACGAAAAGGAAGAGGTTTGAAGAAGAGGCGAAAGTGAGGGATAGAGTTCAGAGAGGGGATGAAAGGAGAAAGTTAAGGAAGAAGGATGTTCAAGAGAAAGGGATGAGGAAAGTGGTTTCATGCTGAAGAGCTGATGGAGATTTGTTCTCTTGATTTGGCTGGAAAGTTCTAACAGTTAGAAGAGTTTATTCTAACCATTTATTGCTGCTACTGCACAAGGTTTACATTTTTTATTAATAATTCCTCTGTTATTTGGAATTGTTGCAGTTTGATACTATTACTAATTAATGCATGCCCCCTTCCTCCAGTTGTTCCAAAGGTGTTGGTTAAGGTTAGGAAACTAAACCATGGTGGTTTGTAGGAAACCCTATCCACCCACTAGAGCTGCATTATGGGGAAGTGAAGGATTCAGATTTGTTATCGCTGTGCTGGGCATTTGATTTGTTCCCATACTCACAGAATCAGGTAGGAAAGACTACCTTATTACATTACATGTTACTGTCATGGTTTTGGATTTATGTTTTCATTTTTTCACCTTTTTATTTAGGGGGTTATGGTGCGTTCACACCGGACGCGATGCGATTCGCTCTAATCGCTCCTATCGCATCGCTTTAAATGCTCGAGTTTCACCGCGGCTGCCAGCTGTGTTTACTCGCATCATTCAAACAAGACGCGCTGGCTCGGGAGCTACAACTACAACAAAATGAACATATTTTACCGTGATTAAATTGTAATACACGTTTCTAAATGATGCCGACGTAACAACATACTGATACCGGTTAGTAAAAACCATGAATTAATGCTTTGACAAGTCTGCAGACAGACGGCAGGCGAAAAACCCTTTTAAAATGCTTGTTTTCTGAATGAAGGTCAGGTCAACCAGGCTAAGCTAACGTTGTATATGCTCACTCCACACACACAACAATTGCCTACAGACATAAATAAAGCAGCGACTGTATTCACCATGACACCATGTCTGTGGTTTGTACTTGTTTAACTTTTGTCTAGTTTCTGAACAGATATGAGGAGCTGTGATCTCTGTGTGCTAACTGCTAACAGCTAACGGCTGATGTTTTCTGGTTGAACGTCAGTGACGGCAGGCTGAGATCCTCACCACTGATTGGCTTCGGCGAGAACGCGTCATGTAAATTTGACGCTCGAGTTGAAAAAATGGAACTCTCGCGTTTGACGCGGCACCGTTCAATCGCCTCAATCGCGTGATTCGCGCCGCGTCCACCGCTTCATGCTCGCTGTCGGAGCTAATTCACATTTGTCCGCGTCTATGCATTGACTTTACATGTAATCGCGCCATGCCCGGCGCCGTGGGAGGGCCAGGCCCTCCCATTTGACATTCTTGCCCTCCCCCAATAAACACGATTTTTATTATATATAAAAATTAAAAAAAAAAAAAATTTGTTATAAATAAACTGTGAACTTTTATGCTACGATGTATGTGATGTCAGATAGTAACTAAAACAAAAAAAATCGCTGGCAGTCTGTTGTGATTTGTGATTCGTCCACATTTAGACCAATCACAGCGTCACACTCTGTCGCCTATTCTGGATTTGTTTATTGTGCATTCTGTAGACTCCCATTTCTGTTTGAATTACACAATGGACATCAGAAATTGGCTCAAAAGGTCTAAGGATTTATTAAAATGAAATAGCGATGAAAGAACTGCTGGCGACCCTGCACCTGCCGTTGCAGCAGCACGCCTTAATGTCACAAGCTTGACCTCGGCAAACCCCAGGGCTGAGATAGCGAGCCCAATCCTTGACTCATCAAGGCGGCCGCCACCAACGCTGTCCTCCAAGGCACAGCTCCTTGTGCCCCTACCATCACCACCTGCGTTGCCACACCCTGTACCACACCCGCCAGCATCCTCCTCCTCCTCCGTGCCGGTGCCTCCACTACAGACGCTACCTTGCAGCACATCAACAGGTACTATTGGGCCAGTAACCGCTCAAAGACCAACAACCCCAGATGATCTTGGGGTTAATAAACCCAAGCAGGTGAAACTGGATCGTTATCCAGGGAGATTGTTTTCAGGAAAGAAGCCACTTTTGCCGCTGCATGGTACAACAACAGACCATGGCTTGAAGATTCGTTAAAAGCAGACGCAGCCTTTTGTTTCCCCTGTAGACAGTTTAAAGTCAATACGTCTTCATCTGATGCGGCTTTTACTGTCAAAGGTTTTTGCCACTGGAAACACGCATTAGACTGATAAAGGACTGCTAAGCATGCCGCATCAAAAGAACACATTTCATGTGAGAGTTTGTGGAGAGAGAGACAGATACGCGAGGAAACAAATACGGAAATTAGTACTTTGGTGCAGATCAGCTGGCACAGAACCGTTATTACGTGTCAGCTGTCGTTGATATTATAGATTTTTTAGCTGTCAACCAACTCCCTCTCAGAGGTGACCACGATTCACTCCACAGTATGTCCGACTCAGGCAGTGGGCTCTTCCTGTCGCTGTTTGAGTATACGCTGCAGTACAAAGATGCAGAGTTGGCCAATATAATGGACAGCATTCCCCACACAGCAACATACACCTCTCACGACATGCACAATGCCATAATAGAACTAACAGCAGCTCATCGTCTCCGTCTCTACTATTTCTCTCCGAGTGCAACGATGAGGAAGCTGCCATCCGTAACCAGTGTGCCTTGCTCGTGATTTACCAGTGTTTGTGCTGCCACGCACACAATGTTTCAAAAGTGGTTTCTATGTTGCCCTTTATTTGTGTATTTGCGATAAGTGTGCGTCTTTGCGCAATGCTGTTGGCCTCGCTGTTTGATATATATATATTGTGCCGCAGGCCCGCAGCGCGTGACGGTTTTGTGTGCCCTCCCATGAAAATCATATGCCCTCCCTTTAGATTTGTTCTGGCGCCGGGTCTGAATCGCGCCACCCCCAAACATCGCATTGCGTCCGGTGTGAACGCACCATTAGGGTTAGGGGTTATCTGTTATGCTAAGCACGAAATTCTTTATTATTCCGCCGGGTTATTTTGCGCCACTTCTCCTTCCACATTGAACATCGCAGAAACTCCGTTCAAACATCAAAACGTTCAGCTTGGTCGGGAATCGATGGCTATTACTTTTATCATTCATAACTTTCATAATTCCAGAGATACATCCCATAATACATCCCATTTTTAACATGGAAGTTAATGGTGAAACTCTTCAGACTTCAACAATCTTCATGCAACTTCAACTGCTAACTGCTCCTTTTTCAACTGCTAACTGTTCCTTCATACTTTCACTCAGAAACCTCATTCCAACTTTAAAATGTTACACATCTTTCTGACATTATTTGTGTAACACGACTTTTAAATCTGATTCTTACTTTTAGATATATTAAACATTGTTCAGACCTTGGTAAAGAGGCCTTCTTCAGATTTTAGAGTGTGTGATGTCACAGCTAGAGTGGAGGACAGATTACATCTTGCCATCATATTTTCTTTTAAACCTGCCATAATTCCCAAACCCTACATTCCGAGACATGATTTTTCATGACAAACGTAAGAAAACATCTCGTAGCTTGAAATATGAAAAAAAATTAAGCAAAAAAAAATTAAACAAAATGCCTCTTGAGGGCATGAAGTGACAAAAACGTTCAACATGTCTCCATTAAAACCCATTGTAAATTCAGACTCACCTTTCCCCACCACAGCAGCCGCACACCTTTTAGTTAATCTGCCAAAAAGGCCACATTGTTAACCCGAAAGTACACAAAAAGTACACTTCAGATGCTCAAGTTCCTTGACATGCTTCACGCTTTGAAATTTCACAGATATCTGTTACGATTCTTCAACAAAACGTTCACATGTAACAGGTTTATCTCTCATTCAGAACAATGAAATGCTCTCCTCTCACTGATCACCATGGACACCTTTGATCTCTGGACACGTCGTTAGCTCAAATATAAACACCTGTGTCATGGAACACGATGATGTCATAACTCCAATTGACATAATTAGAGCAAAAGATTTCAGATAATGGTTAATGGTCCTGCCCTCAACAGCTCTACGTCAATTATGGGGTGTCATCATATGCCGTCATATCCCTCGCCATAAAACACGATGTCGCTGTAGCTCCAATGGACACGGTCCGGTCGTCCCACAATCTTCACCTGTATATCACCTCTCCATGCCTCAACAGCTCTACGTTAAATCTGACATCTCACCATATGCTGTTTCCATGGAAAACGCCATATCCCTCGCCATAAAACACGATGTTGTCGTAACGCCTATGAAAAGGGTCAAAACAGCACCACACTTCAGATAGTGGTTAACGGTCCAGCCCTCAACAGCTCTACGTAAATTATGGGGTTTCATCATATGCCGTTTCCATGGAAACACATCCCTCGCCATAAAAGACGATGTCGCTATAACTCCGATGTTGCTCAAACTTCACATGTGTGCTAACAGTCCAGCCGTGAAGACATCTACGGGACAGTTTTGAGATTTCTTCAAATGCCGTTGCCATGGCAACCAGGGTGGGAATTTCACGACGCACTTTGGCCGTGATGCCCTGTGAAAAAAATGCAATTCACGGCCAAAGTGGCCTTTGTGCCCCTGTCAAAAGTTCCAGTGTAAACAACGCTAGTGAAGTCATATTAGTGCGCGCAGTAGGATAGTCCCGTGTCTGTGGATCAGAGCGATTGCTCTGCTGTGATTGTTCCGTCAGACATGCCGTGTAAACAACGCTAGTGAAGTCATATTAGTGCGCGCAGTAGGATAGTCCCGTGTCTGTGGATCAGAGCGATTGCTCTGCTGTGATTGTTCCGTCAGACATGCCGTGTAAACAATGCTAGTAAAGTCATATTAGTGCGCGCAGTAGGATAGTCTGTGGATCAGAGCGATTGCTCTGCTGTGATTGTTCCGTCAGACATGCCTGTAGGGGCCCGACAGCCTCCTCCTCAGCCGCGGGAGCAAGACAAGCACAGGTAAGCAAGCGGACCAAGCTGTTTTGATATGATTTAACTGAAGTATGTGGTAGTATTTGAAAGGACTTAACATTTACGTGTTTATAGAAAGTACTATTGATAGGTAATTACCATTGTATTAGCCTATTTAAAGTCGACTCGTTACATTTTGTCATGAAAACTAGCGATAGCTAGCTAGTTTGGATAGCGCTAACGTCTTCCCTTCAAGGGGTCTACATCTAGTGTTGCTTCTACAAGCTAGCAGATAGCTGTCACCTTTGAATCTAGTATTTTTCTTGCTAAGCGGTTTTGATATAATACATGACTGACTTATGTGGTTTATGGCTGAACTTAACGTATACGTTAAAGAAACACTATTGCTATTCAGCCATTTGTAAAATGACTGGTGTTGACGTTAGTGCTACACTTTTCAGTCATGTTGATTGACTAGCGTAATTTAACCATACGGCCTTTGTGCCCTGTCATGTGGCATTTGTGCTCTTAAAAAAAATGTGAACGGGAAGGCCAAATGGCCTTGCCCCTAAAATGACGAAATTCCAAGCCTGATGGCAACACAATGCTCGCCATGAAACACGGTTTTCTCATAACTTCAGTGAAAATGCTCCAAATGGCCCAACAATTTGCAGGTTTGGTAACGATGCAGCCATCAACACATCTAAGCATATTATGGGATGTCATCAAATGCTGTTGGCATGGCGACAGATCATTCACCATCAAGTTAGTTCAAAAGTTTGCAGTTCAAATATTCTGCTGCTTTTCCAAGCCTTTTTACTTTCTTTTCTTCTCTCATCACACATTCAAGCCCCCAGTGTTCATGTATCATTTCAATCTAAATTCTTCACTTTCTTCTTACACATTACATTTCAGCATAGCAGTTTAGCGTTAGCTTTTCAGCATAAAGCATTCCCACTAGCAATTTATTCAGGAATTGCATTCTCTAGTTTTGAAATGTTTTCCTCTTTGTGTCTTGTCTGATCCTACTTCCTGTGTTAGCCTTCCTGTCTTTAGTTTCCCTGGTGTGTCTGATTGTCTGATTGTGTTCACCTGTTGCCCTTGTATTTCTGCCTCCCCTGCTGAAGCACCCCCCAGGATAGCCATAGCACCCCCTAAGCACCCCTAAGAAATGTATGTGTGAAATTCATAATTTGAAAAAGGATTGATTCGAAAATAATATGCTACAGTACAAGTAGCTTACTTCTGGGTCTCTATGTTTCATTCAAGCTCTGCTCTGTGTGTGTGTGGCACGAGCCATTTTGTGTGCGTGCGCGAAAGAGAGAGAGAGAGAGAGCGTGCACCGGTACCGGAGATCGTTGTGGTTAGCATCTGGTGCTAGCTAAGCTAACGGATAGAAGGAGCTTTTTCGATGTGGAGGGAGAACTCTCTCCTGTCAGACTGAGAGGCTCAGATAACCTCAGCTCAGGTGAAGGACTCTCTCAGTGTTTAGATAGTTAACTTTAGTCTAAGTTATCTCAGTGGGTCTCAAACGGTTTGGTCACGATTAATGTAAATAAGTATTTCCGAGGCACACGTTTATATGATCATTATAGGTATAAAAAATAAGAGCATAAATGAAAAACAGTTATGAAATACTATATGACAGTAAACAAGAATACAGTTTAAAAGGGGAGTGATTTGTCAAATATCCATAAAGAAATAGAAAATCGGTTTACAGTTCTGTTTCATATGGGTGTTGAGAGATGTATCCATAGATCTCTTAATTTTGCTCTCAAAGTGCACCAGATTGATACATTTAATTTCAATATTTAAAAAATAATCTCCTCGGGGGTGCATGCCCCTGGACCCCCCTAGAAGATGTTAGGTCCACCCCCCACTTATGATAGCACTTTACCCCTGCTTACACCTATATGCCGTGAGCTGATTATCGCATGGGAGCCTGCCTGCAGGCGGCAGTCTCAGGTCACTTCCACTCTGAGGACACCTCCATTCTCAGGACAGGAAGTGCATGCACACTAAGAATTAAAAAATAAAATCGCCACTATCAGTACAGCGCCACTTTCCGAACAAGAAATGCACGCTAATACAAAATAAAATCGCACTGACACTTATTATCTATAGATATATAGATATATATTAATTTATATATATAAATAACGACATCTTGTATTTTAGTTACACCCGCTAGACAATAGTGGAGGGTTCGAGAAACAACCGTGTTTGCCGGGTGCACCGCGGCGGAGGTGGGTAGGTCCCAGCCGGGAACCTCCACCCCGCTGCGGGACCCGTGGTGGGACCCCTAAGTCAGACGGTGCGTCTTGGTCACGCTTCATATCGGCCGGCCCGGGAAGGAAGAGACACGCAGAGTGGGGGAAGTTCCACACCCCAACGCAGCACACCCTCCCGGCCATCAGAGTCGAACCCGCAGTTCGGAGGCCCTCCGACTGTGGGTCGCGTTTGCCATTCGATCAGTGAGAGGAGAAGAGAAAATGGTCAAAATCCGTTAATATATGGATGAGTGGGGGGGGGGGGGAAACGGCTGGACACAGGCCGTGGGGGGACACCCGAGACCGGGCAGTGTCCCCGGTAGACGAAGCCGGGTGAAATAGCCAAAAAAAGATAAATGAATAAAACCGGAGAAAATAGGGGGACAAGTGAAAAAAAGTGTCTGAAAATAGTTAATCGTGAGGCAGGCAGAGTTCCCTGTCAACTCCCGTTACATTCCTCCATGGTGTCATTTGAGCGAAAAATGGCTAAGTCAACTTTTACGAGAACCAGGCTGGGGGGGTCAAAAGGGCTTGATCAAGGCCGACTCAAAGTGCACGGTGAGCGGACTCATCACCTCCGTGATGAGTCTCCATGGTGATTTGACAACTTCCATCAGATGAGTCCTTCGGGGGGCGGGGGAAAAAAACGTAATTTTTGAGGATGCTCTTGATGAGCTTTCGTACAAGATTTTGTGTGTTTGTAAAGAGGCTCAGAAGGCCGCTCTTTCACATGCACGCCGGGAAGTGGCAGATAAGCCCTGGCTGGGAAGCCTTTCCCAGACAGGCTGCATGCCTGCCTCAAACCCCGTGCTCGAGCAGCCAAGCTTTCGGCTACGGCCCCACCACCCAAGCGACCGGCCCGAGCCCAAGCGGCCTTGGTTCCAGCTCCAGTTCCGGCCTTAGTTCTGGCCCCAGCAGCCATGGTTCCAGCCTCAGTTCTGGCCCCAGCAGCCATGGTTCCAGCACCAGTTCTGGCCCCAGAGCCCATAAACATATTTTCATAGGTTAGGGTTAGTTTCTGTACACTTCTTGGCATATTTGAGATCAAGAACATTCATAAATCAAGTTTATTTATATAACCCAATATCCAAAATGTTACATGTGTCTTAGGGGGCTTTACAGTTTGTACAGAATATGAATATGACACCATATCCTTGGACCCTCACATTGGACAAGGAAACCCAAAGAAACCCCATAGTTAATGAACGAAACCCCACAGTTAATGGGGGAAATTGAAGAAACCTCGAGGAGAGCAACAGAGGAGGATCCCTCTCCCAGGACGAACAGACGTACAATAGATGTCGTGTGTAAATTAAAAAGATAATACATTTACAACATAGGTAGTCCAAATTAAGCTATTACGGACACAATGTGCATGTCCATCCTCAGATCCAGGTTAGAGTCATGGTGCTGTGGATGCTGAGTCACAGGATCAATCCTGGAGCTGGCAATGGACCAACCAGAAGAGAGCAGCACACCTGGGTGGTCTGCGTCTCTCTCACCCATTCTCTCCTTGTATGTCTTTATTTTCCTCCTCTGCTGTTCATTGCTCCTTCACTCTTTCACACTCTAAAATTGCTTTGTATTCATTATTTCATCTCTTGCTCTCCATGCCTCCTTTTTAGCCATTCCAACCAGCAGACTGCCCTATAATAACCTAGATAAAAGTCATAAACATTTTTCTGCAGGGCTTCCTAATTTTTTGACTCTCCACTTCCTATCATTTGACTCTCTCTTTGTTTCAAAGCCAGTTATTCTCTCTTTAAGTATGCCATTGAGATACACATAAGGTCCTCTAAGACCATTTCAAAACGAATAAACAATTGTCAAGTGAGAGGGAAAGCAGAGAGAGCACGGGCCACTTTAAAAGCACATCAAAGGCAGAGGAAGGAGAAGAATGCGGATGGGAAAACACACACACACAGGGGAAATTATGTTCAGGCATCATTTTAAAGCCTCTGAGTTTATATCACACTGTAAAAAATTACCAGCATTTCACAACATTTAACAGTATTATTTTACAGTGACATATTGTAATCAAGGCCCTCTGTAATATCCCAACAAATACATTGGACTGTATCCTTGGATTTCACAGCATTTAACTATTATTTCACAATAAAATACTGCAATCAAAATCCTCACATCAAGTGTTGTAATATCACAACAACATTGTAAACATTGCAAGGATTTCACAGCATTTAAGAGTATCATATTACAGAGAAATATTGTAATCAAAAGCCCCTGTAATATCACAACAACAAATCTATAAATCAAATCAAATCAAGTTTTATTTATATAGCACATTTATAAACGATTTTTGGTCGAGCCGAAGTGCTGTACATATAATAAAAATAGCCTACAGTGGAGACACTTTACAGCAAATACAACAGCACAGATTGTTCAGAACATCAGTATGAGAAAAACGACATCCTCTGTCCTTAGACCCTCACATCGTACAAGGAAAAACTTCCAGAGAAAACCCACAGTTTAAGGGGAAAAAATGGGAGAAACCTCAGGGAGAGCAACAGAGGAGGGATCCCTCTCCCAGGACGGACAGACGTGCAATAGATGCCGTGTGTAAATCGAAGAGATAATACATTTTACAGCATATAGACCGAATGTTAGGAAATGCATGTTTCTGTAATAATAAGAAAAAACTGTAAAACTACAGTAAATTGGATTTCCCATTTTTTAACTATTATTTCACAGTAAAGCACTGTACTCAAAATCATCTGTAATAGCACAACCCATTACTGTACAATTTGAATTGTGCAGCATTGCACATTTGCAGAATAGACTATTCTGTGTGTCCTGCAGCATACTTCTCAAACCGTCTGGAAGATTTGAACTGAGACATTCTATACTGTACACTGTAAAAAAAGATCCTAATTTTACAGAAAATAATGAATGTTTTATAGTAATTATCATGTTTTTTAAAATAACTTGCAAAATCCTGTAAAATTACAGATATGAACTATAAATGAACAACCCAAAACATAATTTTAAGTATTTTGATAATAACAACAAATAACATTTATTTCATTTTTTTAAAAAGTAAATGTACTATATAATATTTACAGTATTTTTGCACTTTCAGAAAAGACATGCAGATGTAATTATTATCTGTAATTAAATATGTAACTCGTAATATAAAAGTGTATTACTATTATAAGACTTTAAGATATTTCTTTGTAAACATAAAACTGTAAAAAAAAAGGTGTCAAATAAAAAAGACAAATGTAAAAAAACATTTTTACATAAATCATTTTCTCAATATTCGATTGAATCCACCACAAACACAACATATCCAATGTTGAAACAAAAGTAAATACATATTTCGGATTCTGGCCGACAGACAGAGCTACGGCACTTGAAATAGGATTCAGACAAAACACGGCAGACAAGTCAGGCATGTTTGGAATGAGTCCACAACACTACTGATTGGTTAATATAAACGTCATTGAAGAAACCTGCCAATGAGAGCTGTCCTCGCCTGTCGTTCACATTTGAAACATCCACATCAGTTTGAGCGGGTCTCCTCCTGCTGGAGCTGTCTGTATGTTTGCTGCAGGAGTTTATGGATTAATATCGGGATCGTTTTACATCTACACGTTAAATATGAGCATCGGGACGTCAACAAAGAACAGAAGACTTGAGATCTGGTGAGTCCTGCAACTTTAATGGAGTTAAACATGTATTTAGATAATCCTTAGTTTGTGAATGTTTTATTTTTTATTTAAGGTTACGTTTCTTCTTCTAGTTAACTGAGTTTCTTCCCGTTAAGTTGGTATGCATCATTAATAGGTTGTTAAATGTTAAGAAGCCCTGAGATGCTGTGTCTTGCAAGATGTTGCGCCCGGGAAACCTGGCTTAACAGGTGGCTGCTAATGTTAGTTTACAGTTTATTGCAGTGCTGCCCCCACCCTCTCGTCTCCAACACAGGATAATTACAGATAAACATGCAGCGGGGTGTCACAGTGTTGTCGCCAAGTTTAATGTAAAGTTTCACAGCTTTCTTACAGCGGAATCCAGTTTGTTAATGTTCAGTAGCCAACAGCTAGCATATCATAAACGGCTAACCGCTAACGTTCGGCTAACTTGCTAGTTAGCTCTGCTCTATTACAATACATTGCATTTAGCTGACGCTTTTATCCAAAGGGACTTACAATAAGTGCGTTCCACCAACAAGATACAAACTTGAAGAAAACAGAATCATATAAGTATATCAGGTTTCATAGAGCTAAAACATTTCAAGTGCTACTCAACAGGTTTAAGATAAGCCAGCCCTTTATTAGTATATAAGTGCTTTGTTAGCCATTTTTTGTTAGTAATTCTATCGATCGAAGTGGAGTCGAAAGAGATGAGTTTTCAGTCTCCCCCGGAAGATGTGCAAGCTATCTGCTGTCCTGATGTCAATGGGGAGCTCATTCCACCATTTTGGAGCCAGGATAGCAAACCCACGTGTTTTTGCTGATGGGAACTTGGGTCCCCCTCGCAATGCGGGTGCAGCGAGCTGTTTGGCTGATGCAGAGCGGAATGCACGTGCTGGGGTGTACAGTTGAACCATGTCCTGGATGTAGGAAGGGCCAGATCCATTCGCAGCATGGTACACTAGTACCAGTGTCTTGAAGTGGATTCTGGCAGTTACTGGACGCCAGTGAAGGGAGTGGAGGAGCGGCGTGGTGTGAGAACATTTAGGAAGGTTGAAGACCAGACGAGCCGCTGCATTCTGGGTGAGCTGCAGAGGTCGGATGGCACATGCAGGTAGACCAGCCAGGAGGGAGTTGCAGTAGTCTAGGCGTGAGATGACGAGAGCCTGGGCCAGAACCTGCGTCGCTTTCTGGGTCAGCTGGGGACGTATCCTCCTGATGTTGTAAAGCGTGTATCTGCAGCAGCGGGTTGTAGCAGCGATGTTTGCAGTGAAGGACAGGTTGTTATCTAGGGTCACACCCAGATTCCTTGCAGTTTGAATCGGGGAAACAATAGAGGTGCCCATGTTGATTGTTAGATCAAGAGTGGGACAATCTTTTCCCGGAAAGTAGAGCAGTTCAGTCTTGTCAAGGTTGAGCTTGAGGTGGTGATCAGACATCCACTGAGAGATGTCAGCTAGACAAGCAGAGATGCGTGCGACGACCTGGGTCTCTGAGCGGGGGAAAGGGCATAATTAATTGGGTGTCGTCAGCGTAGCAGTGTTATGGAAAACCATGCGGGCTAATTACAGATCCGAGCGAGTTTGTGTACAAGGAGAAGATGAGGGGACCAAGAACAGAGCCCTGAGGGACCCCTGTAGTTAATTGAAAAGGGTCGGACTCTGACCCTCTCCAAGTTACCCTGTAGGTACGGTCTTTGAGGTATGAGGTGAGGAGGGAAAGCGCAGTGCCTGAAACTCCAAGTTCTTGGAGAGTGCGAAGGAGGATCTGATGGTTCACCGTGTCGAATGCAGCAGACAGGTCCAGAATGATGATGACAGAGGAGAGGGAGGCTGCTTTAGCAGTGTGCAGTTCCTCAGAGACAGCAAGGAGGGCAGTTTCTGTTGAGTGACCTGCCTTGAAACCAGACTGGTGCGGATCCAGAAGGTTGTTCTGATGGAGATAACAGGAGAGTTGTTTAAAGACAGCGCGTTCAAGTGTTTTAGACAGGAACGGGAGGAGAGAGACAGGCCTGTAGTTTATAACATCAGACGGGTTGAGAGTGGGTTTCTTTAGGAGAGGGTTTACTCTTGCCTCCTTGAGACTGTTTGGAAAGTGACCAGAAGTTAGAGAATTGTTGATGAAATATATTACAAGCTAACATGACTAGCTAATAGGGCTGTGCATCTTCACTGGTCTCACGATTCGATTCGATTATCCTTTCAACGATTCGATTCAATTCGATATCCCGATGCATCACGATTCATACCAATGCGTTGCATCCTCAATTTTCTATATTACTGCCCATGGCTTATTTTTCATCAATGCATACATGCAGTAAATACATATGAACTCTCTTTTTATTATTTAGAAAGTGCTTCAGAAATCAATAACATAAATGTCTTGACATTCATTTATAAACCTAAATGAATTGTATAGGTCTAGCCTCCCTATATCTGTGTGTGAAGTTGTTCCATCCTCAAAAACAAAAAAAATAATGCTTCTGCAGTCTAGCTGCAGCTTCTAGCAACGGTCTTCTGTTAAAAAAAGGACACTGAATGTCCTGAATGTGGCATCACACACAGGACTTGAGTCTGAACACAGCAGACAACAGGAGTATTTACAACAGCATATAACAACTAAAATACTGCATGTGGGTGCACACTTACATTCTCTGTCTTACTGTTACATAAATCCAGGGTTTCCCACACATAGACTATACTTGGGCGGGCCGCCCAGGTATATTAACGGCCGCCCAAGTATATTTCGCGACCAATTTTTTTTTTTTTTTTTTTTATAAGTTTTTTTTGTATTTTTTTTTTTGTATTCGTCCGTGACCACGACGCCATCTGCGATCGATTAACTTGTGGACAATGATCCCTCGCTCCCTTGCTCTGATCTCGCCTCGTTAAGTGGCCTGCCTCACACAGGGTGACTGGCTGTCTACATGATGTGGCCTGCCAACATGGCCACTGTCATATAGATCATAAATCAAAGCCCTTGATTGGTCTCTGTGTGTCATTCAAGCTCAGGTGAGGTAAAGGACTCTCTGAGTGTTTAGATAGTTAACTTAATCTAAGTTCTCAGTGGGTCTCAAACGGTGTGGTCACCATTTATGTAAACACATATTTCCATTTGAGAGGGTAGTGATTGATCTAATGGATAGTGAGGTGGGCTGAAGATCGGAAGGCTGTGAGTTCAAATCCCGCCAGGAACACCACCACTAGTGTGCCCTTGAGTGCCATCTTTACGCAAAATGATTATACAAAATGATTATACAAAATGAAAACTTTTTTTTTTTTTTGCGCACCCCCCCCCCCCCCGCCCGCTGCCACCACCCGCCCAAGTATATTTCAGATCTGTGGGAAACACTGCAATCCCATGAATGTATGAGATTAAATTAGCTTCATTATATCTCAGTGATTAAGTGAATAATAAAGTTTCTATCGGGTCACTATCAGCCTGTCACTCATTATTTTCAGGGAGGGGGCGGGGTTTGGAGGAACGGAGAGGAGACGGTGATCGCGGAAGCTTTTTTCCTCCTGCCTTCACAAACTTTGCACACGTATATATCGTCTGAAAATTGCTAGAGGACATTCATACTCTGCAATCCAAGACTTAATTAAATCCACCAAAAACCTGACATTATTGTAAAGCGATTATTTTTGAAAAACATAAATCCCTGTGTGTCTGAGCCGCAGCGACACGGAGTGATTCAGAGCGGGTCCTTCTGCTGTTGGTTCTGGACTGGTGGTGTTGTGTTGGTGGATAAAGCAGACTGCTCCGTGTTTGGTGTTGCTGTGCCGCTGTGCCGCTGTCACGTCTGTTCCCTGATCTCTGCGTCACCGACCGATTTGATATTAAAGTGACAGAAAAAAAAAAACGTTATAGTAAAGCCGAGGCCGGAAAATCAGGAAGCAACGTTACTACGCTATAACCGATTATCTTCCGTCACTGCATCGAGACCGAATCGTCCACGTCCGCATCGCAATGCATCGTAGAAACGATTATTTTCAACACCCCTACTAGCTAATGTCACACTGTGTGAACTAAAATACTTTTTGCATTACTACATCATACATGCTTGGTCCAAATCACTGCTAAAATAATTATTTTTAACAAAATTATTATTATAGGTATGTATTTTTGTTGCATTTTTATCACACTTGGCATCAACTATTTTAGTTCAGGAGAATGAAAATAATGATTTGTGGTAATCAAAAACAAGGTATTTAATTAATACTTTGAATATTAATGACTAAAGAAATAGATTTGAAAATGTATAGTAAAGAAACACTCATGCATGAAATAACATAGCAAGAGTATACAGGTAATGTTTGACCCATGTTGTGCCTTAGAAGTGTAGTGATACAAACATGATTTTTATTCAAAAAGTAAGAAAGGAACAATACAAATTAGAATTTGTGTTGATCCAAAACAGGTTAATTGAGGAATACCTGGAATCCTGAACGGTTAAAGAGCCTGTGACAGCATCCCAACAACTGTTGTGCAATGAAATATTGGGCTACTAGTAATCTCGAACCATCAGTTTAAAAAAGAAAAAGCGATACCGTTCCGTTAAATATCAATAATTTCGAACATCGCGGGGAAATTCCTTCGACTCATTTTGAAGTTTTGGGGGAAGCCGGAAGTGACGTCAATGCGGGAACGCTTCACTGTGCGGCGAGAGAGCCAAACACGGACAAAGTGTGTTGTCATGCGTAGAAATGGTGAATTACTGAGTTTAGGCACGTTAATAACGTTGTAATGAAGTTGACTACAGTATATTCATATTTGTCAGTGCTTTCATGTCAATTCGGCGAACATAAACATAAATGATCGTGGTGAAGATGATGATTACATTAGGATTACAAATCGGTAGTGAGAGCTACTGAATTTCCTCCCGTAGGATGTGATATAAAAACAAATCGATTATTTTTGTAGTTGTAAACTCAAGTGGATGAAACTACATTTATTAGTGCTCTCATGTCAATTCGGCGAACATATGATACATTAAATGATGAGGAGGATGATGATTAAAAATCGTTTGTTTGTGCCGGTCTGCATTTCCTGATGAGAAAACAAACCGATGCTTTTTGTAGTTGTAGTACACCAACATGGATTAAACGTGTGTTTTTTTCACCACAATGTTGGGGAAATTAATGGATAAAATGCACGGATTATTATTATTATTATTCCCACTCCGATCGGGACACTAGGTCCACCGTTTCCCCGCAGCGAGGCTCCCCCCGTTGACAGTTTACGTGGGCTGGGTGCAGTGGCGGACTGGCCATCGGGACGAATCCCGATGGGCCGGTACCGAAGTGGGCCGGTCGGATAAGTCACTAGCACATCCCCCATAGGCGGCGCGTGAGGCTCAGGTTTGAGAAGGCTAAATAACTTTTTTTACCTGACGCTGCCCGCCTCCGGCGTCTATAGAAAAGAGATCAACTCAGTGTGCGGAGTTTAAATCTCTCAAGTCATATTACAGGATAAAGGAAATACAGTTTAAACTGCCGTAGGCCTATGCAGAGAAGTCGCCGACGTGTCGCACTTATCATTCATATTACATCATCAATCAGATCATCGATCATATAATATCATAATATATCATATATTTCCTTATCTGAGTCAGCTTCTCCAGCCGTATCTGGCCGTGCAACACTTACAGTGTCACATACTGTATGCAGAAGTATTATTTTAAGCAACACATTATGTTGACGAAACACTCGAGTCAAATGTAATTAAAGTCAGATCCACTCGTGTCTTAGACGTGAACGTGCTCTCAGCTGGTGAGAGAAACCCTGGCTTGATTTACCGAGTTGATAACCAGCGTCGTAGGACCGCTTAGCGAGATCTCGTTTGTTAGTTTGTTTGTTACTCAAACATATCCAGGGTATGTTGAACTGGCTTCGTAGTACAGGGCACAGGTGGCTAGCAGCGCTAATGTCAAAGACACATACATCCATCCATCCATCCATCTTCTCCCGCTTATCCGTGGTCGGGTCGCGGGGGTAGCAGTTCCAGCAGAGAGCCCCAAACTTTCTTTTCCCTGGCGACATCAACCAGCTCTGACTGGGGGATCCCAAGGCGCTCCCAGGCCAGTGAAGAGATATAATCCCTCCACCTGGTCCTAGGTCTACCCCTTGGTCTCTTCCCAGCTGGACGTGCCTGGAACACCTCCCTAGGGAGGCGCCCAGGTGGCATCCTAACTAGGTGCCCGAACCACCTCAACTGGCTCCTTTCGACGCGAAGGAGGAGCGGCTCAACTCCGAGTCCCTCCCTGATGACCGAACTTCTCACCTTACCTGATAAGGATAAGACACATACATTATACATTATATTTGTATTTTACCAGGATGCAGTGACACAAATATTTACATATTTACATTTACTATCTACAGCACCCGCCGCCCCTGACATCCCCCACTCCCCACGTTGACAATTTACTAGCGGTACCGAAGTGGGCCGGTCGAGAGTCCCGGGCTGATGTTTAGTCCCATTCCACCACTGGCTACATGACCGTATTATCGCCCATATTGACGCACCTAATTCCTAAACTTCTAACAGATACAACATAAAGCGATCCTTCAGCCTCATATGAGCTCTCAGACACGTTCAAAATGAAACTGTCATCGCTGTCTGAGCTTGCTGCTGTGTGCGCCATCGTGCGTTTACATGCAGATGCTGGGATCCTGAACGGTGCAGCTGGAGCGCTGTGCCCGCAATGACGTCACACATCATTTGGCGGGACTTGAAGAATCCCCGAGAAGATCCAGAAAATTGTCAACATTGAAGGGCAGATTAATGGTTATCAAAGTACAAATATCCAAAATCAGTTCAGTAACGGTTTTCAAGGGGACAATATTTACTCACATTGATGGGTTTGGATGATGGGGGAAACTCGTGTCACAGGCTCTTTAAAGTAATTTATTGCAAAGATATTTAAACCATCAACGTGTATGTTAGACCCAATTCCAACTAAGCTGTTGAAGGAAGTTTTTCCATTAATTAGCACTTCTTTATTAAATATTATGAATATGTCTTTATTATCAGGCTATGTTCCACAATCATTCAAAGTAGCAGTGATAAAACCGCTTCTTAAAAAGCACAACCTCGATCCAGAGGTTTTAGCCAATTATAGACCTATTTCTAATCTTCCGTTCCTCTCAAAAATTCTTGAGAAAGCGGTCGCAAAACAGTTGTGTGATTACTTAAAAAACAATGATTTATTTGAAGATGTTCAGTCTGGCTTTAGAACACATCATAGCACAGAGACAGCTCTGGTTAAAGTCACAAATTACATTCTAATAGCCTCTGACAAGGGACGTGTCTCTATTCTTGTTTTGCTCGATCTCAGTGCTGCATTTGATACTATCGACCATGATATCTTATTGCAAAGACTAGAGCACTTAGTTGGCATACAGGGAACTGCTTTAGGCTGGTTTAGGTCCTATCTATCTGAACACTCTCAGTTTGTGTGTGTCAATGATGAATCTTCCACGCAAACCAAAGTTAGCCATGGAGTGCCACAGGGCTCAGTGCTCGGACCTATTTTGTTCACATTATATATGCTTCCGTTAGGCAATATTATAAGGAATCATTCTGTACATTTTCATTGTTATGCGGATGATACTCAACTATATTTATCAATCAAGCCTGATGAAATGAATCATCTAAATAAAATTCAAGACTGCCTTAAGGACTTAAAAACGTGGATGACCTTAAACTTTTTGATGTTAAACACGACCAAAACTGAAGTTATTGTACTTGGCCCGAAGAATCTACGAAACAAATTATCTAAGGATATACTAACTATGGATAGCATAAATTTGGCCTCCAGTGAGACTTTAAGGAATCTTGGTGTTATATTTGATCAGGATTTATCCTTTAACGCCCACATAAAATCAATTTCAAGGACCGCCTACTTCCATCTACGTAACATTGCAAAAATCAGGCATATCTTGCCTCAAAACGATGCAGAGAAACTAGTCCATGCATTTGTTACTTCAAGGCTGGATTATTGTAACTCTTTATTATCAGGGTGTACCAAGAAGTCAGTCAAGTCGCTTCAGCTGATTCAAAATGCTGCAGCTCGTGTACTAACCAGAGTTAGGAAAAGGGACCACATTACTCCTGTTCTGGCTGCCTTACACTGGCTCCCTATAGAACACAGGATAGAATTTAAAATTCTTCTTCTCGCCTACAAAGCCCTTAATGGGCAGGCGCCATCTTACCTTAAAGAACTCATTATACCCTACTGTCCTACTAGGGCATTGCGTTCCAAGAATGCAGGGTTGTTGGTTGTTCCTAGAGTCTCTAAAAGTACAATGGGAGCCAGAGTATTTTCTTATCAAGCTCCACATTTGTGGAATCAGCTTCCAGTTTGTGTTCGGGCGGCAGACACCCTATCGGTTTTTAAGAGTGCGCTTAAGACCTTCCTTTTTGATAAAGCTTATAGTTAGGGCTGATTAGATTCAGCCCCTAGTTTTGCTGATATAGGCTTAGTTTGTCGGGGGACATCTTACTTCTTCCTTCTCTCTGTCTATACCTGTGTACTCTCATGTGCCGATTAACCCAGCTTCCCCGAATTTCTTTCTTTTTGGTGTCTATATATGCCGGGATCCAGAGTCATGGATGATCCTGCGCTCCTCTGTCCTGGATCGCGAGCCCTGGATCTTGAATCGTGGCTGTGGTCCTGGATCATAGGTCCTGGGTGGATATCCTCGTGGATTCATCTTCCTATTATACACACATGCATTTCCAAACATTTGGACTACCTATGTTGCAAATGTATTATCTTTTCAATTTACACACGGCATCTATTGCACGTCTGTCCGTCCTGGGAGAGGGATCCCTCCTCTGTTGCTCTCCCTGAGGTTTCTCCCATTTTTCCCTTTAAACTGTGGGTTTTCTTCGGAAGTTTTTCCTTGTACGATGTGAGGGTCTAAGGACAGAGGGTGTCGTATTGTCATACTGATATTTTGTACAAACTGTAAAGTCCACTGAGACAAATGTAACATTTGTGATATTGGGCTATATAAATAAACATTGATTGATTGATTGATTTACAATTAAAACTAATTCGGGTCACTTTTGACACATGTTGGTTGTATGTTGTGTAAGAAAGGGTTAACATGACAGCTGTGATGTTCACTCTTTTGACCAGTGGACAGTGAAGACTATGGAAGAGAAGATGTGATGGCTTTGTGTGGAAAGCTGCTGATGCCAGCCTGTGTCCCTCATCAGTCTCTCCAGGCAGCACCCAGCTATTCTTCCATCTTGCAGATGAAAATACTTTGATATGTGAGTAATAACTAATAGGGGTGCACCGAATGGGAAATTCTTGGCCGAAACCGATAGCGAAAATAGGAAACAGTTGGCCGAAAACCGAATGCCGAAAGGCCGAAAATGATTAATAGAAATATATATATATATATATAATGTATACATTTTTTACCAATGTTGTTCAGTTACCTGATTATGGAAAAAGACATGATTATGGCAAAACTTAACTTAAAGGGATAGTGGAAATGGAACCTCAAATAGTTTCGTTTTAACTTATATACAAGCATAATTACGTACCAAAACAATCACACCTGATTTAAAAAAATATAATAATTGCCTTACGCATGTTAGAAGCACTTTATTGCAGCTTCCCCGAAGTTTTTTAGAAACGAAATGTTCGACTCAGCCAAACCGGAAGTGACGAAAACTTAGGAAGACGATACGATAACAAACCATGGCGTCTATGCAGAATGAACGTGGAAGGGCAAATATACCAGACAAAGAAGAAGGATTGTACGAGGTATCCAGTGATGATAGTGAGTCAGAAACATCCTCTCGGCTTTCCTACGAAAATGTCGTTTTAGGAACTGAATCTGAATCCGGTTCAGTAAGCGACGATGGTGACAATATTGAGCCAGACGATGGACCATTACGTCCTTATTTGTTCGAGCCCGAGGTGATGGTTCACGGCATGGGCAATGGCGAGGATGACCAGGACCAGGCGCCAGATGATGCACCCCTACGCACAAATAATCTTGACTGGTAGGTCCCTAAGCATAGCTCACGCATCTTAAGATCACCTGTAGCCTTTACAAATATTAATCATTGTTAACCAGTTAAGCCCGAAGGTCCCCCCAGTGGACCCCTCCCACAGTTTTTTTTCTCTCACATGTCTCAGGGCTTCTTAACATTTATGAAACTATTAATGTTTCATACCCTTTTAAAGGTAAGAAACTCCGCTAACTGACAATAAGAACAATTGTTAGCTAGAAAAAACACAAGAGTAATACCAAGCCTTTGAATTAGCATTGAGCGAAACAATGCTAACTAATGCTAATGCTTTTTTACACACAACACACGGTAGAAATGCCCTTATTACTATCTTAACTGCACAAACAAGATATACGATTTAAAGCTGAGACTCCACAGATTCCACACATGTAATGTCATCACTGTAAGACCTCGAATTCAAAAACACATCTATTCACCATAATAAAGGTCGGCTATTCACGCATTTCATGCAAATGCTATTGAATGTCCGCCATTGTTTGTGCCCGTCTTCCTATGCTCTCGTCATCACCCGAAGATTCCCGACGATTCCCGAAGTATTTCGTTTCATTGAGAGGGCGCAGTAAAATTGAAAATAAAATGAAACTAGGCGCATTAAATTAAAAAAAATTGTTTATTATGCTTATTTTTAATAAAAATACATAAGTTAAACCCAAAATTCGCGGATTTCCACTATCCCTTTAAATAATAATCACTATTATGGGTCCATAAAACATTTATTCAGCACTTTTGAATGCATACAGTACAATAATTCCAAGTCAAGTGCATTTTCTTTTCTCTGTAGGATAACTACAACAAAGTGCATTCAGAACAAAGCCAAGGTGCTTTAAAACTGCATAAACATATTGGCCAGTAGGCCTACAACAAAATAGTGTAAATAAAGACTGTAACAGCCAGGCCTTCAACAACAACAAATGCACCCATAAGTGCATGCATACACATGTGCAAACTGGATAAATCCACATGAATGTAACTATTTATAAATGAAATTACAATTGAATTTCAAGAATCTGTAAATAAGGCTGTCTGTCCTCATAAGAAAAGTAGTAAACATTGTATAAAGATACATAACGTGAAAACTGGATACAAAATCCACAATAAATTACAAATTAAATAACAATTTCAAGAATCTGCAAATAAGGTGGTCTGTCCTCATGAGCAATGTAAACAATATTGTATCATTTAGATACCGAAAGTACAATATATTGAACAGTGTGCTACTGTCATTTCCCCCTAATGATAACCTGAGATGGTGAATTATAACTCACAATGAAAATTGTTCAGGAAAGTGGGTATAGAGTAGACATGTAGAACTAGATAAGCTTATGATAAGCCTATGATAAGCCAGCCTTGTCTACTTATTAAGGAAAAGTGGGAGGTTCTTTTTAATGAACAATAGCTTCTCTGCTTTATCAGCCATAAGTCTGTTCCTCTTCTCATCAAGCACATGAGAGGCAGCGCTGAACAGTCTCTCGCTGTCAGTGCTTGTGCATGGAGCACTCAAATACTTGCGTGCCACCTTGGCACCTCCTGTACGACCGAAAACGGTTGATCATCCATGGCGATGCCAGGGCTCGCAATTAACGATGTCCCGATGTCCCGGGGACCATAACAATTCCTACTGGGACACAAATCTATTTTGTCTGGGACTATTTCGGGACAGTGAAAAAAAAATTAAAAGTAAACTTCAAAATGGGTGTTATTTGCAAAGTCATTGGGCTGTCAAAACATAGAATGCATTCTACGTTATCCACTCTGCTGCTGACTGCTGCTAGACTCGCACCAATGCAACGGTCACGACAGTTAAAAAAAGAAGAAAGAAATGCTGAGGTGGTTGAATAAACAGCCCCCTGATGCAAGCCCCAATTCTGCCGACTCCCAAAACGAAAACATCCCAAGTCCTGGTCATGATGCATCGTCTTCCACTGTGGTAAGTTAGTTGTCTTAAGTGTCAATATTAGCTAGGTTAGGTGGCGGAGGTTTAGTTGCGGGCACCAAACTGCTTTCCTTGACAGGCTTGATCTTCCCAACGTGGAATGTAGGGTGGACCCGCAGGGATCTGGGGAGTCGCAGGCGCACAGACACAGGGTTCACAATCTTCATTATTGGAAAGGGACCAATAAACCTGGGGGATAATTTTCTTGAAGCGACATGGAGGGGTAGATCTTTCATGGACAACCACACCTTCTGCCCAGGCTGGTACACTGGAGCTGGCCGGCGGTGTCGGTCAGCCCCCCTTTTCATTGAAGAAGAACTCCTTAGAAGGGTTCGACGGGCAGCCGCCCAGATGCGATGGCAACGTCTGACCAGGGCATGTGCAGACGTGACCAAGACCTCCTTTTCAGTCTCAGCAAACACGGGTGGTTGGTAGCTAAAGACGCACTGGAAGGGAGTCATACCTGTGGCAGAGGTGGGAAGAGAATTGTGGGCGTATTCCACCCAGGTTAGATGCTTGCTCCACGATGAGGTATTCTGAGCCACCAAGCACCTCAGACATGTCTCCAACACTTGATTTAATCTCTCCGTTTGTCCGTTGGACTGGGGGTGATACCCAGAGGAGAGGCTAGCGGTGGCTCCAATGAGACTGCAGAACTCTTTCCAGAACTTGGAAACAAACTGTGGGCCCCGGTCTGACACAATATCCCTGGGAAATCCATGTACACATTGACCATCATAATTTCTGCCGTTTCCTTGGCCGAGGGTAGCTTGGTCAATGGAATAAAATGAGTCATTTTTGAAAAACGATCTACCACTGTTAGCACAGTGGTATTGCCTTGAGACACCGGGAGTCCAGTAACAAAGTCAATGGATATGTCAGACCAGGGCCGTTGGGGAATGGGCAACGGCTGCAGCAACCCAGCCCGAGGCATGGAAGAGGTTTTGCTGCGAGCACAAACAGGACAGGCATTCACATATTCACCAACATCTTTAGCCATGAACGGCCACCAGAAACGCTGCTTAAGTGCGAACATGGTTCCTCTAATCCCAGGATGACAAGTGAGCAAGGACGTGTGAGCCCAGTGAATGATCTTGGAGCGTAAGGGCACTGTAACAAACAGCCTATTAGGCGGACACTCAATAGGTGCTGGGCTCTCAACATTTGCTTGCTGCACCTCTTTTTCTATCTGCCAAGTTACTGCTCCTACCACACGGTTCAGTGGTAGGATGGGTTCTGGTTCCTTGGCAGGAGGCTCAGGGTCAAACAGACGGGACAAGGCACCTGGCTTGGTGTTCTGGGAGCCAGGTCTAAATGACAAGGTAAAATCAAAACGACTGAAAAAAAGTGTCCATCTAGCCTGGCGTGAATTTAGTCTCTTAGCCTTTTTCATGTATTCGAGGTTCTTATGGTCTGTCCATACCAGGAACGGCTGAGCGGCCCCTTCTAGCCAATGTCTCCATTCCTCCAAGGCTTGTTTCACTGCCAGTAGTTCACGATTGCCCACGTCGTAGTTCCTTTCCGCTGAGGACAACTTACGGGAGAGATAAGCGCAGGGATGGAACTTATTATCCTTTGCAGCCCGCTGAGAGAGAACTGCCCCCACACCGAGGTTAGAGGCATCCACCTCTACCACGAACTGTCGAAGTGGATCTGGGATGGTGAGGATGGGAGCAGAGGTGAACATCTCCTTTAGAGCTTGAAAAGCGTTAGCAGCTTTGGAGTTCCATTCAAACGGGACATGAGGAGAGGTAAGTACATGTAGCGGGGAAGCAATAGAACTGACATTTCTGATGAAACGTCTATAAAAATTTGCAAACCCCAGAAACTGCTGTAGTTTTTTCCTGTTGACAGGAACTGGCCACTCGGCCACGGCACTGACCTTGGCAGGGTCCATCTTTAGTTGACCGGGGGCAATGATGAAACCCAGGAACGATGTGGTTTGGACATGGCACTCGCACTTCTCTGCTTTAACATAAAGTTGGTTCTGTAGCAGGTGGTCGAGGACTTGACGGACATGCTGCTGGTGGGTTATGTTGTCAGGAGAAAAAATCAAAATGTCATCAAGATATACAAACACAAACTTATTCAGGAAGTCCCCCAACACCTCATTTATAAGGGCCTGAAACACTGCCGGTGCGTTTGTCAAGCCAAAAGGCATCACTAAGTACTCATAGTGTCCACTAGGTGTGTTAAATCCAGTCTTCCATTCGTCCCCCTCCCTGATTCTCACCAAATGATAAGCATTCCTTAAATCCAGTTTGGTGAAAATGTTGGCGTCTTGCAAAAGTTCAAAGGCGGAGGAGATGAGTGGGAGAGGGTACCTGTTTTTGATGGTGATTGCGTTCAGAGGGCTGTAGTCTATACAGGGCCGGAGTGATCCATCCTTTTTGTCTACGAAAAAGAAGCCCGCTCCCGCCGGTGACGAGGAAGGGCGAATGAGTCCGGCCTGCAAGGAGGTCTCAATATAATTGTTCATGGCCTCCCTTTCGGGTCCGGAAAGAGAGTAGAGGCGACCCTTGGGAATTGGGGAGCCAGGTACCAAGTTTATTGCACAGTCATTAGGCCTATGTGGTGGCAGGGCAGTGGCTCGGGCTTTACTAAAAACCTCCTTTAGGTCCCAATAGCAACTGGGCACCTTGGACTTGTCAGGGAAATCTTGCTCCCGTACTTGGATAGCCTCAGTCATTTCTGTACATGCAATCTGAACAACAGCTTGGGTCTCAATCCTTCTAGCATGGGGAGTGTTGTCACCAGTCTTATTGTCTCTCAAACATAAATGCTTGCAGTCCTCTCCCCATCCCTTAACTCTCCCAGATCTCCAGTCTATGTGTGGGTTGTGCTTGACTAACCATGGGTAACCAAGAATAAGTGGATGCTGAGCAGAGTCAAATAAATGGAAAGTCATGTGTTCAGTATGTGATGCATTTACGGTTACTTCAATGGGCATAGTACAGTGGGTAACGGTAAACAATAACCGACCATCCAGAGCAGAGGCCTTTAAAGGTTGCGTCAAAGGAATTACCCCACAGTTCCACTTCTTGGCCAACCCCCAATCCATTAAACTTTCATCCGCACCAGAGTCTATGAGAACCCCCTGAGTTAAAACATCTCTGTCTATTTTTACTTGTACCTGTGTCAAGGTACGAGGAGGGAATCCAGATGACAGTCGGCTCACCAGGGTCCTCCTCGTCCCTGATGAGCCCGATCTTTTGCTGTACATGAAGCCAGGAGGTGCCCCTGCTCCCCACAGTAAAAACACCTGCCCTCCTGAATGCGCCAAAGACGTTCCTCCGGAGTCAACTTAGCCCGACCCAACTGCATGGGCTCCTCTGAGACACTAGGGAGCACTCTTCTCTCAGGAGGAGTATCGGCAGGAGGTCTCCAGGTGGGACGATGGCTTGGTGTGTCCCCTTGGTGTCGAGGCAGACGTGCCACACTCTTGAACCTTTACTGGTCTTGAATTTCCTCACTGGATTACAAAATGCTCGAATCTTATTGTACAGGGACATTATGCAGATTTAATCACCTGAAGATGAAAATATAGATTCAGCGATGTGTACCATTTTAAGTCGCACAAGTTTGGCTCGAGGTAACATTAACAAAAGCTAACTGTTGTTAGACTATGTTCCCCCCTTCTAAACGTATGAAATGAATATATGAACGTATGAAAAATATGAACGACTCTTCATAGAGCCACGACCACACAGCTTTAAAGTTGTAGGAAGCTGAAGCATTGCATTCGTGCCAGCGCCTAGTTATAGTTTCTAAGGTATTAGAAAGTTGGTGTTCTGGAAGGGGTTTAGCATTCGATCAATTCCCTTGGGATGCTATCAAGAACTGTTTTACAATCAATAGCGTGTGTTTAAGTTTCCAACCCTGCTTCAAAGGTCCATCATACAAGATAGGGGATCTATTGGCAGCTGCTGATAATAACATTGATCATTATGGTTTACTAATTGTTGTCTTTTTGTCCTCTAGGTTGCACTGCCACATCTACAGTAGTGCAGAATGGACAGAGGAAACATGATTGGGCCTCAAGTCTTTTGCAGCCAATATACATTCTCCTACAAACTTGGGATAGGAGGGTGAGTGAACAAGTTATCCATTGGTTGGAACCTACATCCCCATTGTTAGACGTACTAAATCCTGCACACTGCTCCTTCAAATGGACAATGTCGCCAATATGTCGCCATTTTGCAATTTCTGTTATTTTCAGTTGAGAATGTTTCAAAGTAATCTTAAAAAATTAACTTACTTTTTGTTTCTACTGTTTATAAGTAGATGTTTAAATATTAAATGCTGTATTCATTAATGGTTGTATAATTCTACAAATACTTATTATATTTTAAGTTTTACATTTTTTTATAGTAATTGTTCCCTACAGAAAATGTTGTGCTGTCATTTTATTGAACGTATTTGATTGGAAAATGTTTGAAAAAAAGCTGTAAAATAACAGTATTCTACCTGTAGAACTTTAGGTTCTGTATTTATTTTTGTGTCTGATCATAAAAATCTAATAAAAAAAATGTAAAAAACTGTTTTTCTCTTCAGAACTTTATTTAAGGTATTTGAATGTAACATTTTAAGACAATGGATTGTCTCACAGGTGAGATGTTTTTTGTGCATTTTTGCTTGCTGTATGTGGATGACGTTAATCACGTCATCCAATAGTATTTGACAGGAAACCATTGTATGAGCTTCCTCCAGGAAGTACCGGAGCTGGGGACTACAGTTATGCACGTCTATCATTGTAAATTCACAGTAAATTACTGGCAACTCGTTTGCATTACTTTCACAGTACACATTGTAAATTCACAGTAAATTACTGGCAACTCTTTTGCATTACTTTCACAATAGAAATGTCAAAGTACAGGCCCTTGTTGTAATGCTTGTACAACAAAATGATGTAATTCCCCAGTAACATACTGTAATATCACAGTAATTCCTTAGTCATTGAAGCTGTGAAGTTGCAGTATACAGTTTTACCTTTACAACAAAGCATTGTAATATCATGGATGTGAAATTACAATACATTGCTGTGAAGACATTCACAGTAAATTGCTGTGAATCTTAATGTGAAAGTCATGCAACATTTGGCCAGGTATTTATTGTGAATTCACGGTGAATATTTTTACAGTGCACCCTTTGCAAGTATATGTAAAAAAATGAATGTTTAGAAATTATTTGCCGTCATTAAAAAAAACTGTCCTAAAGATTTTTGAGGAATCAATCCATATGTGTGATACCTTTTATGGTTAGTACATGTAATGTGCAGTTACATTAGCAATATAGTCGTTTTTATCTGTGTTGGTGGATTCACTACCATGAGGGTCATCAACACAAATGTATGTTATTGATATCACTGTTACCTGTTCATTCTCTTTGGCTGTGCGGCTGTGCCAGAGTTACATGCACTGTAAAATGTTTGGCTGTAAAATTACAGTAATTGACTGGCTACTAGTTGCATGGATTTCACAGTAATTGACTGTAAATATTTCACAGTAATTGACTGTAAATATTTCACAGTAATTTACTGTAGATATTTTATAGTAAATTAGAATAAAAGTACAACTAAATACTGTGAGTTTACAGTTGCCATGCCCATGGAATTACAGTGATATAGCAGTATAGAGCTGTGGTATTATGGTACCTTGCTGTACATAAATTATAGTAATTACTTGTATTTTCACACTTTTACTGTAGAACTAATGCAACACATTAGCTAGTAATTTACTGTAAATATAAAAATGTAAATAATACGATATTATATTGTAAATCTGACTAGTTAACTGGGATTTTACCATAACTACACAATTCAATCAGCTCAATCAACAAAGAAAAACAAAGACAATGCCCATTTTAACTTTGTATTACTCCATTGAAGTGCAAAGTACATTTCACAGTGTCTTGGACATGTTACGGCCCCAACCTCTAGTCCGCGGTAGTGGCTCGTGCTGAGACCCGCAACATGAAAGAATACACGCAATAACCGGTACTTGGTCACGAGCATTTATTGATAATCAGCAGTTTGCTCACACAAGCCAAACGGGAAACAAAAAGAGGTCTGGAGGACTGGCCAAAAGGAACAAACCACGGGCCGTAGGACCCAGAGCTCCCCCCCCCTAACCAGAAATCAATTATAAACCCTATGGGAAACAAAATAAAGCTGCGAAAACTGGACTACCAGGTCCTCCAGGCTAAACATAAACACATCTGCAAAAATATGGCCAACAGCTCAAAATGGCAAAGAGGTATTCTAAGGAGAGTGTCTCCCGGCGTTAGGATAGGCGAGACATCCTTCTCCTCCAGCTTCTCTTTATATACACGGCTGAGTGGAATTTGGAACACCTGGGCAGAGGCGGAGCCAGGAGCAGAAAAGAAAACAAGAAGGGGAGCACTTGTCTACACTCGAAGTCAACAATTTTCTGAAGAATGTGCTGACATGGGGGTTTAAATTGCCATGCCTCTTTTTGGCTTTCGAGCCCGTCTCAGGATTAATGCCCAGGAAGCACCTGAAAACACTAAGCCAAGACAACAATTTCAATTTTACATAGATTTATATGTTGCATAGTTTATTTTAAGGCACATGCAGCGGTGCCCCTTTCAATTTAAGTAAAACCTGCACGAAATAAATAAATTAGTATTTAAAGCCAAGCAAGAGCGATAAAAGCAAGAACATCACTTAATTTGTTGTGTTATCACAGAGGATGGTCTGAATACAGTATTTTACTGTGGAATAATACAGTAACATGTTGTGAAATCCTGGTAATAATTTATCCTGTACATTCACAGTAATTAACTGTGCCTGCATTGATTTCACTGTGAAATTCCAAATTACAGTATTATATTGTGAACATCACAGGTAAAGACTGTAAAGTGGTAAAACAGTAATTTATTGTAAAATATTACAGCTAAATATTGTGAAATCATGGTAATATTTTACAGTGTGGGGTAACCCAACCCAACGTAGAACTGTTCAACCGGCCAAACACAGAGTGAATTTAATTGCAAAGAAGCCATATCATCATAATGTATTCCTCAACAAGGTTAGCATGGACCACTGCCAATCAAAACATTTCAAAAAACAAAACAACATACTGTATATTTTGGTCACTGTAAGATCGTAGCAGACCATTTTTAAATGTGGCACCACACTTAAATGTACCCTGGTAAACAGAAATATACCTTCTAATACGACAGACAGTTTAAAAACTTTAAAAACATTCTATAATTCCCTTTCAAAACATGGCACCTACACACAAAACACAATCCAAAGATTTGGATTGCATTATTCAAGTAGCAACAGAAAAAGCCTGGAGCTGCTAGCCTCAAGCAGATACGATGAGCAACGGGCAGCTTCAGTTCTTCAGTTTAATTCAACCTCTGTTTCTTTTTACATTTTTAGAACAGCATGCTTCTAAACAACACTGGGATCATTTGTATAGTTTAACACAGCTCCGTTTGAGTCCCCAAAACGTTTAATAAGACTTCTTTCACATACAATGCATAAAACCACAAGACCTGTGAACACACTTTGATAATTTACATAATTTACAGGACAGGTGGATGCCTGGAAAGGAATTTTTCTCTCACAACTCCACCTCCCCAAACCCACATCTCTCCTCCCTGTTTCTGCTGGTGGAGCCAGGCTGGCTGAGACAGAGGGAGCCAGCCCTCTGTATGACACTGGAGGAGGGAGGGGGAGAGCATTGGGAGAGGAGGGAGATAAGTCGACTTCACAGCCTGTGACATAAATCACATCAAGGCATGACAGTAGGACATTGACCAGGACTGCTGATAAAGCCCAGCAGGGAGGGTGAGAGAGGGGGAGACAGACAGAGAGAGAAAGGGAGAGCAAAGTAGAAGAGAGAGGAGGAGGAGAGGCCCTTTCAGGTTATTATAACGCCTACAAATCTCCAGCGATCAGTGGTCACTAATGAGCGGTCCGCAGAGGGTCCACAGAGAGTGGGTGGCATTGTTTAATGCAGCTGTCTGCTCTGCTGCCCCACGCTGTAACATGGAGCCTGGGCATGTTAAGGATAAAGGAAACCTCATGAGCTCATAGTCTGCAGAGAAAGATTATCTGTGAGTGATTAGTTGGTCTGGGGAACAGCACTTCTGGGTTGCACCCCTTTTTAATTGATACAAAAACAGTTTAAATGCATTTTGAGAATTAGGCGCAAAGTGTGTTATGGTGCTCTCAAACTAACACTCCTTTTACAGTGTTTTTTGGCATATGAGGGTTTTCTCCATGAGCTCCTGTGCTCTCACTGTGTGGGCACAGTGAAAGAATGGGGATTTGTAAACTGTTTGACGGATCTACATTTCGGCCAGATTACTGTTTACTCGAACAGTTAATTTGTTACAAAAACGAAACGTCTCTTTGTATACCTAAATGCCCTCCTTGGTTGCAGAAGGCCTGTATATCACTGTGACAGCTATTAAAAGCCAAGCAAAGCGTGAGGTTCATGATTGGACAGTCCATCATTCTGAGGCCTGCAGCTCATACATGCAGGCAATGAATTCACATGATTCACAGTTTTTGCTTCCAATTGTTTGGAAACTTATTTCGTCTAAGATAACAAACTTTAGAAATGTTAGATCTGGAAGAAATAAATCTCCAAGTTTCCAACTAGAATCTCATTACTTAGACTTAAACTGCATTCACATGATAGGGATTTGCTCTTTGCTCCCCGTGAGGTTGGGTGCACTGCCTTGCGGTGAAAACAGCTAGTTAGTTTGTTTCTACCACCTGCCATACCGCTACATAAAGCTGTCATCTGATTGGTTGTGTTTCAAAAGGTCAAATGAAGTCAAAGTTGAAACATTTTGAACTTGGAGTGCAGTGCTCTGCAACAATTGTGGGTGATTCGCAACACTGGATGGTAGCCATGGATGTATAATAAGAACTGGATACAGCGTCGGAGGCGGGGCCTCGTTCATTCCTATGAGAGCTGCTCATTGGCGCATGAGGACAAAATGGCCTGATATTTTCGAGAACAAAACTTCACAGATTACCCATCATGCCTTGCTGTCGAGAGCATAGAGCATGCGCAGTTAAGTTTCCCCTTAAGCCCCGCCCCCCGAGCTCCCGCTCTCGGCTCACTAGAATGAATGGAGAGAGAAAATAAATCTGGATTCAGCTTTTAGTGCATTTTACAACTTTAAGGACCTAATTCTAATAAGGGCTATAAACAGGGGTGCACATAACTTTTTTGACCTGGTTCTCAAAGGAGCACCTGGAGATGTTGCTTGGTGCGCATCCTTAAAATGAAATAAACCGGACCTTTTGAGGGGTACTTGACTTTATGAACGGGGGGGGGGGAGGTGCGCTAGTGAGCACGCTCATGAACTGTTCGCCGGAGCCTCGCAGCAAGGTTACTGTGCGGAGCGCATAAAGCAGACACTTCACGCGATAGCAAGGGGTAGAGCGAGGGATCGCAGATGCCGTCGTGCTCGTGGACAGATTAAAAAAATGAAACCTCAATGGCTCGCAAATTATACTTTGGCGGACGTTAATATACCTGGGCGGCCCGCCCAAGTAAAGTCTATGTGTGGGAAACCCTGCTATCTTACCAGT
>NW_022989887.1:5000-20333 GCF_902827175.1 Gymnodraco acuticeps | reverse complement strand
ACCTTACATTACCTTACGTTACCTTACATTACCTTACATTACATTACATTACATTACATTACCTTACATTACCTTACCTTACATTACCTTACCTTACATTACCTTACCTTACCTTACATTACATTACATTACCTTACCTTACGTTACCTTACCTTACGTTACCTTACATTACATTACCTTACATTACATTACCTTACATTCTTAATGTTTCTTTGTTTTTGGCTTCTTAACATTTAACAAACTATGAATGTGTCATACCCACTTAACGGGAAGAAACTCAGCTTTCAGACAATATTAACCATTTTTAGCTAAACGAAACACAAGGGTAATAACAAGCTTCTGAATTAGCCCTGAGCGAACACATGCTAACGCACTTAGCACAGAACTCACGGTAGAAATACTTTATTACTTATCGGATCTGCACAAACACTATATCAGATTAAAGCTGAGATTCCACAGATTCTAGAGGTATCGTCACTGAGCGACCAAAACTCGTGGCAGCGAAGACGAAACCAGACAACACACAACTTCACTTTACGGGGCCAAAACGGCAAATATGTCTTACCTTTTGCTGTTTCGGATCAAAGGGTGGACGATGTAATAACGTACCCAGATGAGTGATTACGGCGCCCGGTATCATTTTACACACGTGTATCATACAGATGCAGGACTTACACACGCCTGTTATCTAACCAACAGGTCCGCACGCACTCTCCAGACGAAACTCTCTCGTCTTATTCATTTAAGCATTTTCTTATTAGTTTATGCAGCCAACCCCCCAAATGCATAACCAGCCGCTTAATGCGCAGTGAAGATTCGGTAATGAATAAAAAATAAGCATTTATTCACAAACTAAATCAGGAGACCTTTAAAGTTTTACGTCCGATTCGCTCCTTTTTTCCTCGCTGTACACAGCTCCAGTTTGGGCATTGGCCTGTCATCAGATTAAAATTGTTGTTGCTGCTGTAGCGGAAGTTTAGTAAAATTATTTTTGATGAAATACTCCAAATCTCCACCCCCCATAATTGCACTTGCTTCAGTTGCTTGCTACTTTCTAACGGCGGTGATGACAGTTACAGTACGAACTGAAGTTAATGCGATTTGATTGTATAACCCTTCCCTTGGCATGGCCCTGACCAATCACAGGTTGGCAGGGGCATGCCGTGAGCCTCATCTGATTGGTCAAATTGTTTTTACTATGTTCAATCTGAATTTACTTTAACATAACAACATATGTATTGATTCTGACTCTTCTACATCCAACTCACAGGTTTATCATTACTCTGAGAAAAAAGATTATTAATTTTCCCCTTTTAGAAGATATGGTCTTTTGTTCTGGGAATGTCATTTTCGAGCCTGAGACCTGAAAAACAGGTTAAGTGCAAAATATAGAATAACACTTAAACCCTGATTATTATTAAAAGTAGCTAAGTGTAAACAGTTTGAGAGCTCTTTATATTTAAAAGCTTAAATGTGATTTAATTTACCCGATTGTTTGTTTTATATTTTAAAGGCAAGTTTATTTATACAGTACTTTTCAACACAAGGCAACTCAAAGTGATTTACAAAAATGAGAGACATTAAGAGCAAAGATAAAAGTTACAGCGCAGATGTGAATAGTTCAATTAAAAATAAAAGTCTTCAGTCTGGATTTAAAAGTAGTCAGTTCCAGATATTTGGAAATATCCCTCACCAGATTCTCTCATTCGCCTTCCTGTGAAATTAGTTATTTTGACACTTTTCTAACCTTTTTATATTCCTTTCATCCAAGTTGCATCCCCAGTCAAAGCTTAACTGTGATGTAATTTACCCGACTGTTTGTTTCATATTAAAGTTTAAACGTGGCTGTAATCTCCCCTCTTCCCCCCAGATGTCGGCCCGTAAGGACCCGTCCTCGGTGAGGATCCGGGAGGTTCTGCTGGAGATGAGGCGGTACCGGATGGGTTTGATCCAGACGGCCGATCAGCTCCGGTTCTCCTACCTCGCCGTCATCGAGGGCGCCAAATACATCGGGGGGGACACCAGTCTGCAGGTAACCCCCCCCTCCCTCCATTACAGGATAGGTCACAGATTGAGGCCGTTTCTCAATCTCGAGGAAACTGGCTTCCAAGCCAATATTTCAAGGATGCTACGTCATCGAGTGCCGCCGAAGGACTGTTCCAATCTCCAGCATACTTGAAATTCCACCGAGGCCGCGTCCTTGGTTTGGGGGTAATTTCGAGGCTGCACATGGGTAGACTTCGCGTCCTTCAAATCCCCACAATGCTTTGCGCACGGACCAATTTCCCCAAATCTGTGGCGGAAAATGTAAGGCGGGGCCTCTCATATGACGCACACCTGCACACTTGCTCGCCTGTTCCACTCTTCGTTTTCCGAATGCCAGGAAGGATTCTTGCCTCGCTTCTGAAGGAAGTGACTCGGAAGACACGTGCTACCAAGCAAGCATCCTCGCGATTGAGAAACGGCCTCAGTCACTACCTACCCGAGCTTTAGTATATTCAGTTTGGATAACGAATTGTTTTGATTTGATGCTGAAACGTTTGAGCTTCTAACTTTAGTACGGTTTGAATGCAGGGCTTGTGCCTTTTTAACAGAGGATGGGAATTGTAGTTTTTTATATCCTATGGACTACAGAGGTTGACAGTATTATTTGACCTTTTCCCAAAACAAAAACTGGCTTGAACAGGGAGTTTTCAAACTGATGTTTAACCTGCAGTACGACTCATTTGACTTCGTCCACGTCTAAAAGTCTCTGTGATGTACCCATGAAATGAACAAATTGAGCAGCACATGCGTTTCGTGGAGAGAGCTACTGCTACATACATGTTATTTGTGTCATCATGTAGTTTAGTGCATTACATCTTAGTCACATTTCACTCTCATAAGACATGTTTGATTACCGTTTGTGTATTTCTGCAGGAGTCGTGGAAGGAGCTTTCTAAGGAGGAAGACGAGCCTCCAGAGTTCACCCCCCCTCCTCCTCCCCCCCCCAGAGACCCTCCCGTCGACCGGGTGGAGTCGAGGTTCTTCCCCGAACACCAAGAGGTCCTCCAGAAGGCGCAGACACGCAGCCTGGGGTAAACGTTCATATATATATCCTTTATTCAACCAGGTAATTTTGCAAATCAAGAAAAAAAATGTTGTCTTAAAACTGTGAAGTAACGCTCACAGTTTCACTCACACGCTCAATGAGCTATCTCTGGTCTCGCGCAACACGTCACCAACACCAGAATGAGGCGGAAAGTATTCAAGGAGGTGGAAATCACTACAGTCTGGGCGTGTTGATACACACAAGGGGTGTTAGTCGGTTGCTCAAACAAAACACAGGAGTGTACCTTTAGCTAATGTTAGCTAGCTGACATTAACGTTACGAATTACACTCGTTTAACACTCGGACACCTTGTACAGCCGGTCCCGCATGCTGGCTCTTACGGAACCGACTAACTCCCCTTTTGTGTAATAGCAGCTCAACACGCCCAGGCTGTAGTGATTTCCACCGCCTTTCATACTTTTCGCCTCATCCTGGCGACGTGTGTTGTGCGAGACCAGAGATGTAGCTCATGGAGCGGTTTCACACTCAAATAAGTGCGACAAATATTTTTTAAGATTGACAAACATCATATGTGTAATTCGTGGCACAATTCAAAACGCAATGGAAAGATAATTTCTCTCTCCGTTGACTTCAATACATACTTTTTCCAGAAGAAGGTCCCATGGAGGAACACAGGAAAGGGAGGGACTTCGGCTCTCCATCGTCCTCCGCTCAGCAGCTACAGTGTAGATCCCAGGCTCCTCCATCAGAGCAACATGGATATAGGACATGCAACAGAAAGTCTGTGCCCTAACTGGGAAAGACGTCTGTAAACACCCAACACTTTATGGTCTTTATTTAAATCATTAGGTGCTAAAAGTTGAATCTAGATGTATTTCACCTCGGCGTGATGACCAAACGTGGAACACTTTCTGAACCAACAGTCGCTCCACTTTGGCTTCAAGTGTCTCCGATTGACTCTTGTAGGAATGAACGGGGGTGTCTTTATACCTCTGTGTGTCCGTTTAATAAAACCTGACCTCTTCCTCCTCCTCCTCTTCCTCAGGTCCTCTCAGGAGCCGGAGCTGAGGAAGAGGAACCTGGCTGCTCCTCTCCCTCCTCTTCCTCCTGCTGATGTCCTGATGGAGGATCCTCCGTCTCCTGCTCCTCCAAAACCCCCTCGACAGCAACAGCATCTGGACGAGGAGAAGATGGAGAAGGAGAAGCTAGAGGAGGAGAAGCTGGAGGAGGAGAAGCTGGAGGAGGAGAAGCTGAAGGAGGAGAAGCTGGAGGAGGAGAAGCTGGAGGAGGAGAAGCTGGAGGAGGAGAAGAAGCAGAAGCGTTTTGAGGGGCCACTGGAGGAGTTAGACCCCCCTAAAGACCCCCAAAGTCCTGGGTCTTGGCCCCTCCTCACCAACGTGTGCCTGGTCTCATTTCTGGCAGTCGGAGCGTACGTCTGCTACAGAGCCTGCTTCCACTGAGGAGATCAAACCTACATTTAGGGGAAGAATACAATTTATTTCAACTTTTTGATCCTGAAATCTGGAAAAACCGTTGAAAATATAATTTATTTCAATGTTTTTCATCGTTGATTTAAAAATACAATGAAATTACAACATTTCAAACTAAGAACAAGTATTTGAAAAGTGTTATCAAGCATTTTAATAATCTTTTTCACGTTTATTTATGTCTTCATATTTCAGTCATTATTTTATTTTCCAGATTCAGAACTTTCTTTTCTCGTTTTTTTTACTTTCACTTCGTATTTTTCGCTTTCAGATTTTAGCCCTGATGTTGCGTTGGGGGCGGGACTAACGCCATGAGTGACAGGTCTTATAGCTAGTCACGTTGCCTTCAGGGAACCATAAACCACAAAACTATCATGACTCAAATATCAGAATATAGATAAAAGAGAAATATAAAAAAACGTTTTATTGCTTCGAACGAAATCCAAATAATATTCAACCAAAAAAAAAACATTTTAATAATTATTTTTTATTTGAATTATTGTATTTTTCGAAGCTCAGGATCAAAACTGTTGAGATTCAGTTCCATGCTCCCCCTGATCTCCTCCTTTCACCCAATGACTGAAACTCGTACGTTCTTCCATTTCATCGTGTGTGTGTGTGTGTGTATGTGTGTGTGTATGTGTGTGTGTCTGAAACTAGGCTCACTGCTTTGAAGTGTTTCACGGTTAAACGTCCGTATGAAAGGTCACGTTTAAGATGTTTAAAGAACAAGGTGAAACTAACAATAACCAAAGGCAGCGCCACAACAAACCCTTAATCTCAATAAACCACTCCCATGTGATTATTAGAGAAAGTGACCAATTGTGCACAAATAATTTGCATGCGGAGGAGTTAATGAAGAAATCTCTTAAAAGCATTTTGCTACGTGTTTTTATGCGTCTACTTCTTCCTGATCCAGGTGGTAACCTCCCCATGTTCTACATCAACTGAAAGCAGCCGTTTAGCCCAATTTAAAATCCATTTCTAGCCAAAAACTGGTGCTTTTTAGGAATATCTACACGGCAACCGAGGGGGGTCTCTAAGGCTGTTGAACCCCCTCTCCAGTCAGACACATCGGGAGGAACCGGATCAGGTTTAGAAAACAGATCACCACAGTTTCTCTCATTTGTCCTTCAGGGCTTCCGTACTTTTTAAAAACAAGACGAGCTCACTTTCTCAGATTCACGTGCTCGACATCTTGAGATCTTTAGTTGATAGCGTTGGCTTTGAATCTGAAGGCTGCGCTCGCTTTGATCATTGATGTGTCGTAACATTGCCAAAATCAGTTCCCAGCGTCTCACCTGGAGATCCACTTCCTTTATCTGAGATATCATTCAAACACATCACCGCGGACCTTTCCTACATTTTCAATAGAGAATATATTCCAATGATGGTGCTCTGAGGCTTTGTTCAGATGCCTTTACCCTCACAGGTGATGATTCACCAGAGAAGCAGGTTCCTTCATCGTGTTGATATGTTAGCTTCACATCATTCTACATGTTGCCTTATTCTGGATCCACTATTTCCTGTGGTGTTTAGAGCCAGTCCTGAGTCGCCCTGTCGATGCAGGAACTCACAGCAATATGCCGACGCGTCGCTCGCTGAAAACCTTCTGATCAAACCAAAAACCCAACACCAGCACGAGGAGCTGCGGACGGCCTTTTGTACAATAACGTTTGTTTAAAGCCTGCTGCATTGTGGGTCACCAGGTGTGTGCGTGCAGAGATTACCTGAGCTTCAGAATGTATTCCATTAAATATAAATATATATTTTGTTAAATCAGGTTTCTGTTTGCAGAGAGTCGGAGACGGCTGCGTCTGGTTCTCTACCCTCGTGCCGTTGAGCAGAAACATGTATTTTTTTATTTACATCTGTTGTTCTTCTTTTTAAATAAATACAAACAAACAGAGTGCTGTGTTCGTGTTCTGTTTCCGCAACGCTGAGAGAACAAAGACCTGTGCCACGAGAAAAACCTGTTTGTGACGCTGAGGACCTTTGTACTACAATTTAGAGGTACTTGTACTTTACTTGAGTATTTCCATGTTATGCTACTGTGTACTTCTACTCCTCTACAGTTCAGAGGTACATGGTGTACTTCTACTCCACTACATGTATTAATACCTTTAGTTACTTCACAGATGTGGATGAATGATGTGAAATATAATCAAGTGTTGAATCAGACTTTAGTTCCACCTGGAGTAAATCCACCAGCTACCCTGCAGTATACAAAGTACTTCAAACTAGCTGCTCCTTCACCAGCTTTGAGAACACTTTCATGATCAATCATTATAAAACATATCATATATATTATTCTGAAATGGACCAATCTGCACAACGACTACTTTTACTGTCGTTACTTTAACTATATTTTGATGAGAATACTTTTCTACTTTCACTTGAGGAACATTTTGAATGCAGGACTTTTACTGTAACAGAGTATTCCTACACTTTGGTACTTCTACTTTTACTCAAGTACAAGATCTGAGTACTTCTACTTTTACTCAAGAACAAGATCTGAGTACTTCTACTTTTACTCAAGTACAAGATCGGAGTACTTCTACTTTTACTCAAGTAGCCTACAAGACCTGAGTACTTCTACTTTTACTCAAGTACAAGATCTGAGTACTTCTACTTTTACTCAAGAACAAGATCTGAGTACTTCTACTTTTACTCAAGTACAAGATCTGAGTACTTCTACTTTTACTCAAGTAGCCTACAAGACCTGAGTACTTCTACTTTTACTCAAGCACAAGATCTGAGTACTTCTACTTTTACTCAAGTACAAGATCTGAGTACTTCTACTTTTACTCAAGTACAAGATCTGAGTACTTCTACTTTTACTCAAGTAGCCTACAAGACCTGAGTACTTCTACTTTTACTCAAGCACAAGATCTGAGTACTTCTACTTTTACTCAAGTACAAGATCTGAGTACTTCTACTTTTACTCAAGCACAAGATATGAGTACTTCTACTTTTACTCAAGTACAAGACCTGAGTACTTCTACTTTTACTCAAGTACAAGATCTGAGTACTTCTACTCTTACTCAAGTACAAGACCTGAGTACTTCTACTCTTACTCAAGTACAAGACCTGAGTACTTCTACTTTTACTCAAGCACAAGATATGAGTACTTCTACTCTTACTCAAGTACAAGACCTGAGTACTTCTACTTTTACTCAAGTACAAGATCTGAGTACTTCTACTTTTACTCTCAAGTACAATATCTGAGTACTTCTACTATTACTCAAGAACAAGATCTGAGTACTTCTACTTTTACTCAAGAACAAGACCTGAGTACTTCTACTTTTACTCAAGTACAAGATCTGAGTACTTCTACTTTTACTCAAGTACAAGATCTGAGTACTTCTACTTTTACTCAAGTACAAGATCTGAGTACTTATACTTTTACTCAAGTACAAGATCTGAGTACTTCTACTTTTACTCAAGCACAAGATATGAGTACTTCTACTTTTACTCAAGAACAAGATCTGAGTACTTCTACTTTACTCAAGTACAAGATCCGAGTACTTCTACTTTTATTCAAGTACAACATTTGAGTACTTCTACTCTTACTCAAGTACAAGACCTGAGTACTTCTACTTTTACTCTCAAGTACAATATCTGAGTACTTCTACTATTACTCAAGAACAAGATCTGAGTACTTCTACTTTTACTCAAGAACAAGATCTGAGTACTTCTACTTTTACTCAAGTACAAGATCTGAGTACTTCTACTTTTACTCAAGTACAAGACCTGAGTACTTCTACTTTTACTCAAGTACAAGATCTGAGTACTTCTACTCTTACTCAAGTACAATATCTGAGTACTTCTACTTTTACCACAAGATCTGAGTACTTGTGCTTTTACTCAAGAACAAGATCTGAGTACTTGTACCTCTACTCTGCGTAATGACCCTAACCTCCAGCAGGAGGCGCTGCAGGACGGTGAACTGTCAGTTTTATGTATTATTTCCTCCTTCCTGCCTCAACCCGTTTTTACTCATCCATTAATTTAATGAGGTGTAATGCAGTAAACAGGGAGTGTTCACCTTGCGCCACACACACACACACACACACACACACACACACACACACACACACACACACACACACACACACACACACACACACACACACACACACACACCCCAGGAGTGACTTGTAGTGTCATGTAGGTCAAATCTCTAGGACACCACAGCCCTCCAGTGAACACTCGGTCACATTCCATTACCTTGTGACCAAAATGAGAAATAATAAAAGTCAGTGTTTTAATGCATGTTTTTATTTTCATTGATTAACTCCATAATTTCGTCTACAAATAGATTTATAAATGAACTCTGGCCGCTCTCACAAATGATTTAAAGGTGTGTGTGTGTGTGTGTGTGTGGCCTGCTCTTCATAAAGCACTGTGACGTTTGGAAAGTGCTTTATAAATAAAGTTATTATTTAATAATGTTACCTTCATTCAAACAAACGTTAACGTCTACTGAAGCCGCTCTCAACTCTACTGTTTGACTGTTTTACTCTCACCACAGGGATTTATGACAGTTGCTCAACATTTTGTTTTGAAAACACACACACTCTTCTCTCTCTCCTATCCCTCTCTCTCCCCCCCCCCCCCACACACACACACACTGAACACTGTGTGTGTGTGTGTGTGTGTGTGTGATCTTCAGTCTCCTCAGAGGAAGGAACACGACATCTCGACAGTCGGCTGTTGAGTAAACAGAGGTTTGGCAACAGCTCACTTCCTGTTTGAAGGGTACGTGCAGTACAGGAATGCTGTGAGTAATGCAGGCCCCTCCCTCTCTGACGTCAAACACCAGCAGCAACACGCTCACACACACATCACACACACAACCGGGGAAACTACAAGCAAGGTGTGTCGCACAGGAAGAGGTTCAGCTGACTCAGCAATTTCATCATGTGTTCCCAAACGGTAACATCAAGTTCTCTGAGAGGTTCTCCAAACAGAACGTTCTCAACATTTATTACAGCTCCAAATCACAAGGAAGGCCTCAAAGGGCTGCACAAAGCAAAGACTAAATACAAACGTCATGGAATAAACATTATAAAAACATGATGCATAAGTGTTGCCTCGTGATGAAAGCATGTGACTGAAGGGACACTCATGCAGATGGAAAGTAGCTGATGGAAAGTAGTCGTCAAGGAAGACGGAGTGTTTTGAGTCAACGGTCAAGCCTCTCCTTATTCTGGAGAGGAAGGAGGAAAACATTCACTTCCTCTCTGGTTCTGTCCGAGCCGAGCCGGTGGGAGCCGGATATACAGTACCAGTCAAAAGGTTAGATAGCCGGGCCCTCCCGCATCCATCTCTACATCTGGGACCCAGCAGATGGCGCCATAGCAGGAGACGACCTACCACGCCGCCAATGGACCACACTGACCCGTCGGTCGCTTCAAAACATGGATGAAGACGTGGGGCCTGGCAGACAGCGCTGCATGCGAGTGACCCTGAACAGACTGCCCAACACATAGTCACCACCTGCCCCTTATATAGACCACCTGCCCCTTATATAGACCACCTGCCCTTCATATAGACCACCTACCCTTCATATAGACCACCTGCCCTTCATATAGACCACCTGCCCTTCATATAGACCACCTGCCCTTCATATAGACCACCTGCCCTTTATATAGACCACCTACCCTTCATATAGACCACCTGCGTGCGTGCGTGCGTGCGTGCGTGTGCGTAGATGCAGCGGACAGACAGGTCTCAGTTGGTCTGGTGTCCTCTGCTTACTTTTAATACTTGTAAATAAAACTTTTGGCCCGTAATTTATTTTCCTCATTGTAGCGACCAGAGAGGGGGGGGATATATCCAGTCTCTGATAGTGTTACGTTATTATGAGAGTGCTCCGTTTGATTCTGAAATGGTATAGGCCTATATTTATATAAATATATACAAATATATATATGTGTGTGTGTGTCCGCATCTGTAGCCTGTTATTGTCTCATTATACCGCACTGTGAATGAATCAAAGTAAATATATAAGTGGTCATGAACACATCTGTCCATCAGACAGAGGGCTGCTGTGCCTCCTGTCATCATTAATGGACGTCTCTTTAAAATGACCGCTCAGAGGAGAGGAGTTCTCATTTCTCTAACCGCCTGCTGCTTCCCCTCCTCTCTCCTCGGCTCCCCTCCTCGACTCCTCCGCTCGCATCTCCTGTGGGCGGGACTAAGTATCGAGGATAGGAGTCGAGGAGGGGAGTCAGAGAAATGAGAAAGGGCCCAGAAGTTAAAACATGCAGAAACACCAGGTAATCAGACAGGAAGTGGACACCTTTCAAAATAAAACAGGAAAACAGACCAACCGTGGCAAGTTAGTTTTAAATAATGATGCAGCAAATACAAAAAAAACTTGAAATGTATTATTAAATGTATATAATTATTAAAAAAACAAACTTTCAATTAATAAAATCCTAATTAAATTATTTTTACGCAATACTGAAACTCAAATTTGAAATGGATTTAGTTTCACACACACACACACACACACACACACACACACACGCGCACGAAAAGGTCAAATAAAACTGTCCCCTAGTGGCGACCTCTGTAGTGCATGGGATATATAAAAGACTACAATTCCGACAGTCTTTAGGAGACGCAGATATGGCACCCTGTGAGGAAGAAGGCGTTGTTCATTTCCCGTGTCTGTGGAGAGCTAATTAACTCATACATTAACATAGAAATGTGTGTTTACGAGGTGTTTAAGTGTCTTTAGGAAACACAGGAAGAAAGGGACTCTTCTTAAGCTGTTTCTTAAGTGTCTTTAAAGTAAACTGCCTGCTCCTTAAATACACTTGCATTGTGTTTTTATGAATGTTACTTTGGGAGAGCAAGCTTCTCCGTTTGGGATTCGTCTGCATTCTCTTCTTCACCTCCAGAGTGTTTGTAACGGAGGTGGGATTGTGCAACAGCTCTGCTCACTTTTACGCCATCATTTCCTTTAAACCTGTTCTTAAAAGATTACAATGTAGGTGCGTCGTCTTACATGAGAATCTGACAGCTCTGTAGAAAATGAGTCAGCGTGTCTGTGTGTGTGTGTGTGTGTGTGTGTGTCCTCACTGAGAATAATACTGCTGACTCCTGATCTGTCCTCAGTTTAGCTATTAACCTGGAACTTCCCACTGACTGTCCAGCTGTGTGTGTGTGTGTGTGTGTGTGTGTGTGTGTGTGTGTGTGTGTGTGTGTGTGTGTGTGTGTGTGTGTGTGTGTGTGTGTGGGGGCGATCTTTGACTGGAAGTCTCTCTGCAGCGCCGATATCGCCTGCGCAGTTAGGGAATATCAGGAAATTCCTGAATGTAAGGGGAGGGGGGATCTTTCCTAGTATGACTCTGCAAACTGAGACACACACACACACACACACACACACACACACACACACACACCCACACACACACACACACACACACACACACACACACACACACACACACACACACACACACACACACACAGTGGTACAATGGAGGCTTGCTACGAGGAAGTGTGCTGTGTCTGTTCTTGCCCTCATTGTTTACACACACACACACACGCACACACACACACACACACACACACACACACACACACACACACACACACACACACACACACACACACACACACACACACACACACACAAGCCGGTTTTCCCCGTTAACTTTGGGGTTTCTTTGGGAGTGTTTGCTTGTCTTATGAGAGGGTATTTATGTATTATTTGAATAAGGACCATGAATAGAAATACATTCATCTCAGAAAAGAGATGATTTGTGCTGATAGCTCATTTCCATCTGCAGTCCAGAGGCCTGAATGACGAAGACGCTTTTATCCAAAGCGACTCACATACTCAATACTGAGGGCAATTCCCACAGGAGCACTTTGGGGTGAAGCGTCTCAGGGACACAACGACATGCTGACTGCAGTGGGGTTTGAACCTGTGCTCCCCTGCTCCCAACACCAACGCACTAGTCCACTGCGCCACACGCCTCCATAGCTGCACCTGCAAGGTGAATAAAACTGGTAAAAGAACAAGTGTTTGAATGCGTACATTAACAGGTTTATGATATCACTGCCTCATTCACACCAACGGTGTTTCAGGGCCGGTTCGGAGCTGGAGCTTGAAAAGCACCGGGTTTTCCTGTTCACACCGCAGTGGAGCAGCCTCTTAGCTCCGGAATCCGGTTCGTTTCAAGCACCAAAAAATTGTCCGGCCAGAGCAAATGCACCACATACGTCACGCTTACGTCGAGGCGGGGGCAGGGGCAGGGGCGGTTCTAGACCAATTTGACTGGGGGGCCAGTTATTTCTGAGGGGGGCACAATAAATGCAGGACGAAAAAGAGAACTAGACAGTATGAAGTAATTGCGCATAAGAAAACAATGCAATACAGTTATTGGTATTTCTTTCTGTACACTTATTTATTTCAGATAGATCTTATAGTTATTACTGTTAGCTTCAGCTTAAGTTATAGTGCAATGTTTGCACTAACACCATATTTATATAAAAACAAAGGCAATGAACAGTTACATCTCTACTTTACATAAGGGTGTCTGCACAATCTCACATTACAGCAACAAAATCTTGCGGTTTTTGGCAAACCGAGTACCAGAAAATATACTTTAAAAAAAAAAAGAAAAAAACCGTTTCATTGTTAGGGGGGCCACAGGGGGGTCAGAGGTCAGTGTTAGGGGGGCACTGCCCCCCTAGAACCACCCCTGGGGGCGGGATCAACTCCTGAACAACAACAAAAAGCCCGCGTTTTATCCAGTTTGAACACAACGATGGAGAAACTTAACAAGCAGCAGTGGTCCACTGAAGAGACCAGCTACCTACTGGGAATCTGGTCTTCCGAAGAGGTACAGAGGAAGCTGGAGCACAATCGGCCATTGTTGTTGTTGTTGTTGTTGTCGGTGTCAGCTGTGAGGGGTTTCCGCGCGGTTTGGCTTTATGAAGCAGCCACGCAAACGGTTACGTCATGACGCAAACGATGACGCAATGACGCATTACCAGTCGGACTCTGGGCGGTGTGAATAGAGCCGGAGCTAAACCGAAGAACCAGTTCTGAACCTGAAAAGCTCTAGCACGGAGCTTGAACCGGAGTTGCGTTGGTGTGAATGAGGTATAAGACACCATCTGACTTTAATTACATTTGACTCGAGTGTTTCGTCAACTTAATGTGTTGCTTAAAATAATACTTCTGCATCCAGTCTGTGACGCTGTGAGTGTTGCACGGCCAGATACGGCTCAGCTGACTCAGATCAGGAGATATATGATACATTATGAATGTGATATGCCGCGGACTGTACTTAATGTTACTCTGATCCGGTTACTTATGTTGTAGCAGATATTTAAGTAAGCTTTCTTAACGCTAATGTTATAATAGTCAGATTGCTCTGAAGATGGAGGTGATATTCTATTAATGTTCACGTTCACACAGTCGGTGATTTTTGCCGGCCGTCTTTCCTGCGACGGCAGCTTTTCTGTATTTCCTTTCTCCTGTAATATGACTTGATCGCTTTAAACTCCGCACACTGAGCTCTGATTGGTCAGCAGGCGGTGCTTTCACTGAGTTGAGCTCTTAGCCAGCAACCTAACCTGCTCCGGAGCAGGTTAGCCGCTAAGCATCAGTTACCATGGAGATCTAGCCCGCTAAAAAGAGAACCAGCCTCGTAGGACCGGAAACCCAGAGTTAACCTGAAGTTAGCCGCTAAGAGAACATCCGGCTTCGTCGTACAGGCCTCTGGCCTCAGGTCAATAAGGAACAGAACAGAGGGGGGCAGAGGGTGTTCTGTAAATACATAGTTAAACATAACATTTTGACAATTGTACATGTTTTTATTTGTTTCCAGTTATTGTGCTTTTTATCTTAATTATTGTTTTATTATTTTACTCCCATTGTGTTCTGTATTGTTTGTGTTCCCTGTGCAGCACTTTGGGCCACTGAGGTGGTTTTAAATGTGCTGTCTGAGTAAAGATTGAGACTGAGTGTAAAGTGTGTGTTACGGGGCTCTCGACGCACGAGGAGCTCTCTGTGTGTTCTCCCTCACGTCCGCAGTGTGTCGCAGTGAAAGGGAGAACCCCTGTTTGTTGTTGTTCTCCTTGCACACACACTCTGATGTCTGTGGGTACGTTTTGCAACACTCACCCGTGAGCACTTCCTCTTCCTGTTCCGTACCCCAACCGTCAGACTTCGGCCCCTCGCTGTGATTGGCTGCTGAACATGTGGGTCATAACGTAAACCCTGCTGGTGTTTCCCCGCTCGCTGCTTCAGACTCTCCACATCCGTCCTCTGAGCCTCTGTGACGCGGACAGAGAACCTCGGGGTCCGAATGTAAACAAGCCGTCCTCACCGCAGAACTCTGCACACGGCATGTTGTCGTTGTTGTTGTTGTTGTTTGTGGAAAGAATATGACAAACTGTCCTGATGCACGCACACACTGCTCTGATGCACACACACTGCTCTGATGCACACACACTGCTCTGATGCACACACACTGCTATGATGCTCACACACTGCTATGATGCTCACACACTGCTCTGATGCACACACACTGCTATGATGCTCACACACTGCTATGATGCTCACACACTACTATGATGCTCACACACTGCTATGATGCTCACACACTACTATGATGCTCACACACTGCTCTGATGCTCACACACTGCTATGATGCACACACACTACTATGATGCTCACACACTGCTATGATGCTCACACACTGCTATGATGCTCACACACTGCTATGATGCTCACACACTACTATGATGCTCACACACTGC
>NW_022989886.1:0-25000 GCF_902827175.1 Gymnodraco acuticeps | reverse complement strand
TCAGTCAGTCAGTAGGGGCTCAGTCAGCAGGGGCTCAGTCAGTAGGGGCTCAGTCAGCAGGGGCTCAGTCAGCATGGGCTCAGTCAGTAGGGGCTCAGTCAGTAGGGGCTCAGTCAGCAGGGGCTCAGTCAGTAGGGGCTCAGTTAGTAGGGGCTCAGTCAGCATGGGCTCAGTCAGCATGGGCTCAGTCAGTAGGGGCTCAGTCAGCAGGGGCTCAGTCAGTCAGTAGGGGCTCAGTCAGTAGGGGCTCAGTCAGCAGGGGCTCAGTCAGCAGCGGCTCAGTCAGTAGGGGCTCAGTCAGTAGGGATTCAGTCAGTCAGTAGGGGCTCAGTCAGTCAGTAGGGGCTCAGTCAGCAGGGGCTCAGTCAGCATGGGCTCAGTCAGTAGCGGCTCAGTCAGTAGGGCTCAGTCAGTAGGGGCTCAGTCAGTAGGGGCTCAGTCAGCAGGGGCTCCGTCAGCATGGGCTTAGTCAGCAGGGGCTCAGTCAGTAGGAGCTCAGTCAGCATGGGCTCAGTCAGTAGGGGCTCAGTCAGTAGGGGCTCAGTCAGCATGGGCTCAGTCAGTAGGGGCTCAGTCAGTAGGGGCTCAGTCAGCAGGGGCTCAGTCAGTAGGGGCTCAGTTAGTAGGGGCTCAGTCAGCATGGGCTCAGTCAGCATGGGCTCAGTCAGTAGGGGCTCAGTCAGTAGGGGCTCAGTCAGTAGGGGCTCAGTCAGCAGGGGCTCAGTCAGCAGCGGCTCAGTCAGTAGGGGCTCAGTCAGTAGGGGCTCAGTCAGTAGGGGCTCAGTCAGTAGGGATTCAGTCAGCAGGGGCTCAGTCAGTAGGGGCTCAGTCAGTCAGTAGGGGCTCAGTCAGTAGGGGCTCAGTCAGTAGGGGCTCAGTCAGTCAGTAGGGGCTCAGTCAGCAGGGGCTCAGTCAGTCAGTAGGGGCTCAGTCAGTCAGTAGGGGCTCAGTCAGCAGGGGCTCAGTCAGTAGGGGCTCAGTCAGCAGGGGCTCAGTCAGCAGGGGCTCAGTCAGTAGGGGCTCAGTCAGCAGGGGCTCAGTCAGCAGGGGCTCCGTCAGCAGGGGCTCAGTCAGTAGGGGCTCAGTCAGCAGGGGCTCAGTCAGCAGGGGCTCAGTCAGCAGGGGCTCAGTCAGCAGGGGCTCAGTCAGTAGGGGCTCAGTCAGTAGGGGCTCAGTCAGCAGGGGCTCAGTCAGCAGGGGCTCCGTCAGCATGGGCTCAGTCAGCAGGGGCTCAGTCAGTAGGGGCTCAGTCAGCATGGGCTCAGTCAGTAGGGGCTCAGTCAGTAGGGGCTCAGTCAGCATGGGCTCAGTCAGCATGGGCTCAGTCAGTAGGGGCTCAGTCAGTAGGGGCTCAGTCAGCAGGGGCTCAGTCAGTAGGGGCTCAGTTAGTAGGGGCTCAATCAGCATGGGCTCAGTCAGCATGGGCTCAGTCAGTAGGGGCTCAGTCAGTAGGGGCTCAGTCAGTAGGGGCTCAGTCAGCATGGGCTCAGTCAGCATGGGCTCAGTCAGTAGGGGCTCAGTCAGTAGGGGCTCAGTCAGCAGCGGCTCAGTCAGTAGGGGCTCAGTCAGTAGGGGCTCAGTCAGTAGGGGCTCAGTCAGTAGGGGCTCAGTCAGCAGCGGCTCAGTCAGTAGGGGCTCAGTCAGTAGGGATTCAGTCAGTCAGTAGGGGCTCAGTCAGTAGGGGCTCAGTCAGTCAGTAGGGGCTCAGTCAGCAGGGGCTCAGTCAGTAGGGGCTCAGTCAGCAGGGGCTCAGTCAGTAGGGGCTCAGTCAGTCAGTAGGGGCTCAGTCAGTAGGGGCTCAGTCAGTAGGGGCTCAGTCAGTCAGTAGGGGCTCAGTCAGCAGGGGCTCAGTCAGCAGGGGCTCAGTCAGTCAGTAGGGGCTCAGTCAGCAGGGGCTCAGTCAGTCAGTAGGGGCTCAGTCAGTCAGTAGGGGCTCAGTCAGTCAGTAGGGGCTCAGTCAGCAGGGGCTCAGTCAGTAGGGGCTCAGTCAGCAGGGGCTCAGTCAGCAGGGGCTCAGTCAGTAGGGGCTCAGTCAGTCAGTAGGGGCTCAGTCAGTCAGTAGGGGCTCAGTCAGTCAGTAGGGGCTCAGTCAGCAGGGGCTCAGTCAGCAGGGGCTCAGTCAGTCAGTAGGGGCTCAGTCAGTAGGGGCTCAGTCAGCAGGGGCTCAGTCAGCAGGGGCTCAGTCAGCAGGGGCTCAGTCAGCAGCGGCTCAGTCAGTAGGGGCTCAGTCAGTAGGGATTCAGTCAGTCAGTAGGGGCTCAGTCAGTAGGGGCTCAGTCAGTCAGCATGGGCTCAGTCAGTAGCGGCTCAGTCAGTAGGGCTCAGTCAGTAGGGGCTCAGTCAGTAGGGGCTCAGTCAGCAGGGGCTCCGTCAGCATGGGCTTAGTCAGCAGGGGCTCAGTCAGTAGGAGCTCAGTCAGCATGGGCTCAGTCAGTAGGGGCTCAGTCAGTAGGGGCTCAGTCAGCATGGGCTCAGTCAGTAGGGGCTCAGTCAGCAGGGGCTCAGTCAGTAGGGGCTCAGTTAGTAGGGGCTCAGTCAGCATGGGCTCAGTCAGCATGGGCTCAGTCAGTAGGGGCTCAGTCAGTAGGGGCTCAGTCAGCAGGGGCTCAGTCAGCAGCGGCTCAGTCAGTAGGGGCTCAGTCAGTAGGGGCTCAGTCAGTAGGGGCTCAGTCAGTAGGGGCTCAGTCAGTAGGGATTCAGTCAGTCAGTAGGGGCTCAGTCAGTAGGGGCTCAGTCAGTCAGTAGGGGCTCAGTCAGCAGGGGCTCAGTCAGTAGGGGCTCAGTCAGCAGGGGCTCAGTCAGTAGGGGCTCAGTCAGTCAGTAGGGGCTCAGTCAGTAGGGGCTCAGTCAGTAGGGGCTCAGTCAGTCAGTAGGGGCTCAGTCAGCAGGGGCTCAGTCAGCAGGGGCTCAGTCAGTCAGTAGGGGCTCAGTCAGTCAGTAGGGGCTCAGTCAGCAGGGGCTCAGTCAGTAGGGGCTCAGTCAGCAGGGGCTCAGTCAGCAGGGGCTCAGTCAGCAGGGGCTCAGTCAGTAGGGGCTCAGTCAGTAGGGGCTCAGTCAGCAGGGGCTCCGTCAGCAGGGGCTCAGTCAGTAGGGGCTCAGTCAGCAGGGGCTCAGTCAGCAGGGGCTCAGTCAGCAGGGGCTCAGTCAGCAGGGGCTCAGTCAGCAGGGGCTCAGTCAGTAGGGGCTCAGTCAGTAGGGGCTCAGTCAGCAGGGGCTCAGTCAGCAGGGGGCTCAGTCAGCAGGGGCTCACTCAGCAGGGGCTCAGTCAGTAGGGGCTCAGTCAGCAGGGGCTCAGTCAGTAGGGGCTCAGTCAGTAGGGGCTCAGTCAGCAGGGGCTCCGTCAGCAGGGGCTCAGTCAGTAGGGGCTCAGTCAGCAGGGGCTCAGTCAGTAGGGGCTTGGACTGGGAACTGTAGGGTCGCCGGTTCAAGTCTCCGACCACACCTAAATATGGAGTGTGGACTGCTACTTGGAGAGGTCCTAGTTCACCTCCTGCCCTGCCGTGGTGCCCTTGAGCAAGGCACCGTACACCCCCTTCCCCCCTCACTCCCATTGCTCCCCGGGCGCTGTACAATAGCTGCCCACTGCTCCTAGTGCTAGACTCCTGGTTCTAGCATGGGTTAAAAGCAGAGAACACATTTCACTGTGTGCTGTGAGACCATTAAGACCAATTATATTCTATTTATATCAGAATTCCCACTTTATATCAGAACTAAAGACATGTCAGTGAGCGCTGGGACTCATGCATCTCTCTGTTAATAAGATCTCTGTGTAGAAACACTAACGTGATGTCACTTCCTGTGTGTGGCTGCACTTTACGAGGTTTAGTGTGCATACGTGTTTACTGTGGGAATCGAACCAGTGTCTCTGTGTGCAGGGCTCCATTCCCCCCGTCCTCCTCAGCTCCATGACCACAGAGGGCGTCTGCGAGAGGGTGCACCTGATCGAGGGCATCGACCAAAGCATGATGGGAAACTACAGCGCCACCATCAGGAAGGTGTGTGTATGTGTGTGTGACTAACGTGTGTGTGTGTGTGATACTAATGTATGTGTGTGTGACACTAACGTATGTGTGTTTCCAGGCAAACGTGAACGGCCGTGTGCTGACGCAGTGTAACATCGACGAGCTGAAGAAGGAGATGAATATGAATTTCGGAGACTGGCAGCTGTTCCGAGCCTCGGTGAGGAAAAACTGTTCCCATAAAATCTGATTCTACGGGACTAAACACACATTCCAGAGGTCACCTTATGTTCCAGATGGGAATTAATGAGTCAATATCTTCAATATTCATTGGATCATTCAATTCTTACACAATTCTGAGAAAACAATTATATTTTTTTACCACTTGTTATCCGAATTCCCACTTAAATCTCAAAATGCTCACCTAATCTCAGAATTCCCACCTAATCTCAGAATTCCCATACTAGTATCATAATTCCCAGTTAAATAAAAAAACTCCCACATAAATATCGGAATTCCCACTTAAATAAAAAAATGACCAAATTCCCACTTAAATCTCAGAATTCTCACCTAATCTCAGAATTCCCAATCTTGTCTCAGAATTCCCAGCTAAATCTCAAAATTCTCACTGAAATCTCGAAATTCCCACTTAAATCTCAGAATTCCCATATTAGTATCAGAATTCCATTTAAATAATAAAAATCCCAAATTCCCACTTAACCTGTTAAGCCCCAATCCTGTTTTTCAGGTCTCAGGCTCAAAAATGACATTCCCAGAACAAATGACCATATCTTCTAAAAGGGATAAATTAATCATCTTTGTTCTCAAAGTAATGATAAACCTGTGAGTTGGATGTAGAAGAGTCAGAATCAATATAGATGTTTTTTATTTTAAAGTAAATTCAGATTGAACATAGTAAAAAACTGTAAATTATAGTGTCGGTCCAAAAAACAAAAACATTACTTATCGTGAAAACCACCCTTGGATGATGGGAAGGTAGACTAAAAGCTTTAGGAATTCAAAGTACAACATATAATAAGTACTCTGTATCAAGGTTGATGCAAAACAAGAGACATTTTACCTTTTTAGAGAGGTTTAGAAAAACCCACTTCTGGGGTCATTTCGGTAGATTTTCCATATCTCTGGCCCCCCTTGTTCGATTTTGATGATTGACGTCTCGTTTTAACCGTTAGAGCCGATGGAATCGAGGGGAAGTTCCTACAATCCATCTAAATATAACCCATTGGTGAATGAGCGATGCATAGCCAGAATACCCCAGAACAGGAAGCTGTGATACACTCTGGTGGCTATCATTAGCAGCTAATATGAAATCTCCGTTTTTGAGATAAAAATTGAATGATGGATTATAATCATTATTTCAAAGTGACAGACACATTGGATTAACCTATGGATTAACCTTCAGCAGCGTTTCTATCGTTTTAATGCCATTGAACACGACTTTTGATCAGAATTACACCTAAGGTGAGAATATCTACTGTGTTTGCTCCGTAAAGGTACGTGTTGTGATGTCTGTGTTTGCTTCCCCTGACGCGAGTTCTGATCGCTCAGTGATGATACTAATACCTATATAATCTGTGGAATATCTTGTATGTGCAGTTACGATAAGTAATAAGGGTATTTCTACCTTGAGTTCTGTGCTAACACTTCTTGTTAGACTTGTGTTTTGTTTCGGTAAAAATGGTTTGTATTGTCAGTTAGCTGAGTTTCTTCCCGTTAATCGGTTATGACACATTAATAGGTTGTTAAATGTTAAGAGGCCCTGAGACACAGTTTTGTGAAGAAAAAAAACCGCAGGACCCGGGTTTAACAGGTTAAATCTCGGAATTCCCACCTTCATCTCAGAATTCCCACTTAAACCTCAGAATTCCAACGTTTTTCTCAGAATTCCAGTCGTGTTTCTGCCTGTTTTCTGTTTTTCTCAGTTCTGGTGAGATCTCAGAACGAATGTTCCGATGTGATTTTCCTGCCTGATGTTCAGACGCTCCCTTTGTGCTGCAGGTGCTGGAGATGCGCTCCATGGAGAACCAGCTGCTGCAGGAGGAAGCTGCCAGTGAGCAAGGCAGCACTCAGGCTCCGCCCCCAGATGCCTCCATCTTCAGCTTCAACCTCAGCTTCGAGGATCTGAGCAGCGACGAGCCTCCGAGGGCCGGAAACACACCGTGGACGGTATGAGAGCTATTACTAACTACTGTTATTATCCAACCAGAGGACATCTATCATATACTGTACTCTTATTGTCCAATCAGAGGACATCTATCATATACTGCACTCTTATTGTCCAATCAGAGGACATCTATCATATACTGTACTCTTATTGTCCAATCAGAGGACATCTATCATATACTGCACTCTTATTGTCCAATCAGAGGACATCTTATGTGGTGTTTAACTCTTCTTTTATATCTGAGGCCTAATATAGGTGACCTTTAACTCCTCCTCTCCTCCTCCTCTCCTCCTCCTCCTCTCCTCTCCCCCTCTCCCCCTCCTCCTCCTCTCCTCCAGGCGGCGCTCCGTACAGCCAGCCTCACCTCTCTGAACTCTCAGGAGTCTTCCTCTCTGGACGTGTCCCGCCTGACGGATCGTCAGCAGGACGAGTACCGCTCCGCCTATGAGGAGTACGTGTCTCAGATGGCCCAGACGGAGCTGAGCGGCGCGGAGCGTCCCGTGCAGCCGCAGCCGGTTCAATTCCTGTCCTCCTCCGAGAGCAGGGAGGATACAGAGGGACGCAGAGCCACGTTCGGGAAGAGGACCGGAGCCGGAAAACACACGACAACAACCACCGATAATAACAACCCAGACCTGGACCCCATCAGGGAGGAAGACGAGAAGAACAGCGAACACACAGCGGGGGCGAGGGGGCGGAGCTACAAGAAGATCGAAGAAGACGAGGAGTTGAAGAAGATCACGGCGATGAAGGGGAAGGACTTCCTGTCCGACGCCACGCTGGACAAAAAGGATTCGTCTGATTCTGGCGTCCGCTCCAACGAGAGCTCGCCCAATCACTCGCTGCAGGACGAGGAGGCGGAGCTAGAGGAAGACAGGAAGCGCGGTGGCGTTCCCGGTGTCCTGGGCGGCGTTCCCGGCGTTCTTCAAGACGTCCGGATGTCCATCTGCTCTGAGGACTGCAGCCTGATGGCCTCCAGCCCCGAGGACAGCTGGTCCTTCAACCTGAACTCCGTCTCGCTCAACAACAACTCCAACTCTAGGCCCCGCCCCCTCACCACCACTGATCCCGCCCCCCCCTCCTCCTCCACTGACGTCATCCTCTCCCCAAGCTCCGCCCCCCGCCCCGCTCCCACCAATGAGAACGTGCGGGTGGTTCACCTGCGGCGGGGGCTGAGGCCCGGCGACCCCCCCGAGGTCTGCAGCGTGTCGTCGGACACTGTGACCTTCGGAGACGAGAGAGAGAGCATCCTGTGATGTCATCCAGCCTCTCAGCCAATCAGGAGCCTCCGGGGGATAAAAGTCAGCCAATCAGGAGCCTCCGGGGGGGACAAGTCAGCCAATCAGGAGCCTCCGGGGGGGACAAGTCAGCCAATGAGGGACATTAAGAAATAAATTAGAGATTAAAGACAAACATTAGGAGAAGAAAAGTTAGAAGAAATCTGAAAAACACAAATTGGGTTTTGTTCAAATCTATAAAGTTAAACAATAAAACTAGAAACGTTTAGGAGGTCAATGATTCTCTTTAAAGATTAAAGTCCTGAACTTTAAATAACCAAATAATGCAAAAAATATTTAAGAGACAGAACATTTTAAATATTCAGAAAATATTTTGATCAAAATCACAAAATATACAGAATAAAAGTAAAATCTTCAGGATTAAAAACATTCATGAACTCAAAAGAACTCAAAGGAAATGAAAAGAAGATAATTGATTTAAAAATAGAACATTTTATTAAAAGAGAATGATGGAAATATTCTCTGAGATTAAAGTTGTGATGTTTTTCAGAATAAAGCTCTGATAATAAATCAGTAAATTATCCTTTGAGCTTCTGATGAAGAGTTTTAATATTTAAAGTAAACAGAATTCAGCGTAAAATGTAAGAAATGTAAGAAGAAAACGTAATGTAAGAACTTGTCGTGGTTCCTGAATGTCGATGTTTAATCTCTTAAAAAACAAACTAAAGTAAATCTAAAAACGTTTGTCGTTTTTTAAATCTGTGAAAAAAATAACTGTTATTACATTTTCTTCATATGTTTAAAACTGAAAATAATATTTATTGAAATTAGAAAAAAAATAAAAAATATTCCCAGGTAACATATTCATGAGACATTCCCACTCGTGTCTCAGAATTCCCATTTAAATCTCAGAATTCCCACTTTAATCTCAGAATTCCCACCTTAATCTCAGAATTCCCACTTAAATCTCATAATTCCCATTTAAATCTCAGAATACCCACCTTAATCTCAGAATTCCCACTTTAATCTCAGAATTCCTATTTAAATCTCAGAATTCCCATTTAAATCTCAGAATTCCCACTTTAATCTCAGAATTCCTATTTAAATCTCAGAATTCCCACTTAAATATCAGAATTCCCACTTAAATCTCAGAATTCCCACCTTAATCTCAGAATTCCCACTTAAATCTCATAATTCCCATTTAAATCTCAGAATACCCACCTTAATCTCAGAATTCCCACTTTAATCTCAGAATTCCTATTTAAATCTCAGAATTCCCACTTTAATCTCAGAATTCCCACCTTAATCTCAGAATTCCCACTTAAATCTCATAATTCCCATTTAAATCTCAGAATACCCACCTTAATCTCAGAATTCCCACTTTAATCTCAGAATTCCTATTTAAATCTCAGAATTCCCACTTAAATCTCAGAATTTCCACTTTAATCTCAGAATTCCCACCTTAATCTCAGAATTCCCACCTTAATCTCAAAATTCCCACCTTAATCTTAGAATTCCCATTTAAATCTCAGAATTTCCACTTTAATCTCAGAATTCCCACCTTAATCTCAGAATTCCCACCTTAATCTTAGAATTCCCATTTAAATCTCAGAATTTCCACTTTAATCTCAGAATTCCCACCTTAATCTCAGAATTCCCACTTTAATATTAGAATTCCCACTTAAATCTCAGAATTTCCATTTTAATCTCAGAATTCCCACCTTAATCTCAGAATTCCCACTTTAATCTCAGAATTCCCACTTAAATCTCAGAATTCCCACCTTAATCTCAGAATTTCTAGTGTTTAGTGTTAAGTGTTAAGTGGTTAGGGTTTAGTGGTTAGTGTTTAGGCTTTAGTGGTTAGTGTTTAGGCTTTAGTGGTTAGTGTTTAGGCTTTAGTGTTTAAGTGTCGTGTTTTAATCGGGGAGCTTTTATTCTGAAATTTGACTTAAATCCTCGTTAAAAGTAAAAAGTCGACTGAAACTCAGAAGACCTCTTTATTGAAATTACATCAAACATTTAATTGAAGTTTTAAGGAAATTGAGAGAAAACATTACATTATAGAGGAGATGTTTCCAAAGTGCTGAACATCAACAAACAAACGTAGAGGGGAGGAATTTCAGAATAAAGCGTCTGATGAAAGTGAAACAACGTGAAGAAACAGAAACGATGAGTTAAACTGCATGCTCTGATGTTTATCCTGAAATAAAATAATTACATCTGGACGTTTCTCTGACTCTTTATTATTTAAATATGATTTAAAGGTTTTACTGAAGAACTGGCACCTTTCATAGCACCAAGGACACCTAGCAGGACCCAAGGACACCTAACAGGAACCAAGGACACCTAGCAGGACCCAAGGACACCTAACAGGACCCAAGGACACCTAACAGGACCCAAGGACACCTAGCAGGACCCAAGGACACCTAACAGGACCCAAGGACACCTAACAGGACCCAAGGATACCTAACAGGACCCAAGGACACCTAACAGGAACCAAGGACACCTAGCAGGACCCAAGGACACCTAGCAGGACCCAAGGACACCTAACAGGACCCAAGGACACCTAGCAGGACCCAGGACACCTAACAGGACCCAGGACACCTAACAGGACCCAAGGACACCTAACAGGACCCAAGGACACCTAGCAGGACCCAGGACACTTAACAGGACCCAAGGACACCTAGCAGGACCCAGGACACCTAACAGGACCCAGGACACCTAACAGGACCCAAGGACACTTAGCAGGACCCAGGACACCTAACAGGACCCAGGACACTTAACAGGACCCAGGACACCTAACAGGACCCAAGGACACCTAACAGGACCCAAGGACACCTAGCAGGACCCAGGACACCTAACAGGACCCAGGACACTTAACAGGACCCAGGACACCTAACAGGACCCAAGGACACCTAACAGGACCCAAGGACACCTAGCAGGACCCAGGACACCTAACAGGACCCAGGACACCTAACAGGACCCAGGACATCTAACAGGACCCAAGGACACCTAGCAGGACCCAGGACACCTAACAGGACCCAGGACACTTAACAGGACCCAGGACACCTAACAGGACCCAAGGACACCTAACAGGACCCAAGGACACCTAGCAGGACCCAGGACACCTAACAGGACCCAGGACACCTAGCAGGACCCAGGACACCTAACAGGACCCAACGACACCTAACAGGACCCAAGGACCCTAACAGGACCCAAGGACACCTAACAGGACCCAGGACACCTAACAGGACCCAAGGACACCTAACAGGACCCAGGACACCTAACAGGACCCGACGACACCTAACAGGACCCAGGACACCTAACAGGACCCGAGGACACCTAACAGGACCCAGGACACCTTACAGGTCCCAGGACACCTAACAGGACCCAGGACACCTAACAGGACCCAAGGACACCTAGCAGGACCCAGGACACCTAACAGGACCCAGGACACCTAGCAGGACCCAGGACACCTAACAGGACCCAACGACACCTAACAGGACCCAAGGACCCTAACAGGACCCAAGGACACCTAACAGGACCCAGGACACCTAACAGGACCCAAGGACACCTAACAGGACCCAGGACACCTAACAGGACCCGAGGACACCTAACAGGACCCAGGACACCTAACAGGACCCGAGGACACCTAACAGGACCCGAGGACACCTAACAGGACCCAGGACACCTAACAGGACCCGAGGACACCTAACAGGACCCAGGACACCTAACAGGGCCCAAGGACACCTTACAGCAGGGGTTCCCAGAGTGGGGGTCGCGAGATGATTACAAAATAAGAATAGAACGTTTAAAATTATAATTTTTTTAATAAAAAAAAAATATATATTATTAATAATAACGTGTGCAGTTTAACAGCTGTTAGAAATTAAAATCAATGTTTTTAATGGCATAAAGTACCTTAAACATACCGTCAGTTTAAATGCTGTTTTATACTGAAAACCCAGAAGTTCTTGTGCACAACCAGTTGTTAAGCTTTTATTCTGAAAATCCTTCATCTCCGGTTAGCATTTAGCATGTGGCTAATATACCATTTACTAGAGGTGAATTTAGTAGTGATATGACACGGATAGGAGTGTTGCACACCAAAACCTACTGATTTCAACACTACAACTATGGACGGTGAGATATTATTATTGTTGAATATTAAATGAAGGTACAGTTTATTTGAATACGTTATTGTTTACAGATGTGGGTAGCATGTGACAACTTCCGGAACGACCGGACACCAAACTGCCGTGAAGTATTTCCTGTATTTTTTGGAGTATTGATTACAGCGTTTAGAATGTGTTAAATGAAAAGTCATGACAGAGTTAAGGAGGAGAAAAGGCGTGTTTAGATATATATTGAATGTACAATGTCTGTATCCTCTGATATGCGTAACAACGGACATTAAATAAGTGGAGGGCCGGCCCCCAGCAGCGCCAACCGGCTCTCAGGGAGGAGCCAGCAGAGGAGGTATAACAGCTGGAGAGGTGGAGCTCGCTCTTCCCTTCGCTCACGAGAGCCAGAACACAGCTGTTTTTCTGACTGAACCATCATCTGCGTGTAACATTACCGCGCTTTTTATTAATTAAAGTATACATTTGAACCTTCTCAGAGACTCAATTAGTCTCCTTTTAAAGCTTCTCTCCTGGACGCGAGAATAACGAGCACAGTTATCACAGCCTAATAATCAGTGGCGTTTTTATATGTACAAAAGCGGTGGGGCTCAAAAAACGTAATGTCTATATATAAGCTTCTGCAGTGAGGTTCATGGCTGCTGAGGCACTGACTCTTCAGGTTTACAAATATTATATTTTGACCTAAATCAAAATATAATATTATTTTCAAAAGCCTCTTTAGTCTGATGCTTCGATTAATTGTAAACAGACAGTTCAACAGAAGGATACCCAAAAAATGTAATTGTATCATTTAAATATTGAATTGTTCTCTCTTAGTAAGATCCCATCTTCAATCAAATGGTGGTCTTACCTTGACTTGAAGATGAAGTCCATTGGCCTATCCCTCTGGACAAAAATCTTACTTTTTTGTAAAAGTCCTCCTTATGTTCTTGTAGTTTCAAAAGTCTATCATAAATCAAAAAGTATAAAAGTAGGGTAGACATGTGGATATTATCCGGCTGAACAAAACGTGCATTTATCTAACAGGTTTGTTTCCCACAGACCTTATTTGGAGCTATTTTCTAAAATCCTATGGAGAAATATCATTGCTTTTTTGTCGAGGGAAGCCATGCGCAGCTTACTTCCTGGTTCTAGGACGCCTCACTGCAGCTCTCTCTCCTCCTCTTCACACACCACACTTTTCGCGGCACACATACTTACAGCCAATCAGCTCTGAATGATGTGAGATGACGTATGGTGGGGATGGCAGCTCTATGCCCCTATGGTCATTATTTTTTTGCCACACACATTAAATAGGACAATACTCTGAGCATGCGCAGTGTAGTTTTTACAGTCACCGTTCACTTAGACAGTGAGAGGGAGGGGCAGGATCGGGTTTTGTCCCACATGGCTCTAAACAGCTCAACAGGCACACACTGTAGACACTAAGTAGAAGAACACAGACTAAAACAGCAATGAGACGAATCAGATGATTAAACATGATCTTAAAATATATTGTATATATTTTTTTTAATAATCATTATTTGTAATACTTCCTGCTGACACTAGGTGGGGCTGTGCCGCTAATGACCAGTCGCCACTGTGTGTTACACAGGTGAGCCTTCAACATAAAAGCCCACTCACACAGGAGTTTTATATCTTGGAGGGTTTGAGAGGAAGGTGTCGTAGAGGTTTGGGTCAAAGCATCCGCTAGATGTTCTTTAAATGGAGGAGTGGTCCCGTGTGTTGACCTGGGGACGGTGCAGTAATGATATATGTATATGACGTCTCCCTGTTCCTGAAAGTTTCACGAACAAAGATTCTCTCTTTGTCCTGATCCATGGGAGAGCAGATAAACAAGACTCCTGTCCCTTTAAGAGACGTGCCGTCCAATGGGAGAGCAGATAAACACGCCGTCCAATGGGAGAGCAGATAAACACACCATCCAATGGGAGAGCAGATAAACACACCGTCCAATGGGAGAGCAGATAAACACGCCGTCCAATGGGAGAGCAGATAAACACGCCGTCCAATGGGAGAGCAGATAAACACGCCGTCCAATGGGAGAGCAGATAAACACACCATCCAATGGGAGAGCAGATAAACACACCGTCCAATGGGAGAGCAGATAAACACGCCGTCCAATGGGAGAGCAGATAAACACGCCGTCCAATGGGAGAGCAGATAAACACGCCGTCCAATGGGAGAGCAGATAAACCGACTCAGGTCCAGCTGATTTATTAAATACAGAAAAACGTTTTTATTTATTTCTCTTTTATATTGCACAGAAATAATGAGCAGAAACAAAAATGTGCCGTTAATATAAAAAAATAAGCGGGATCCAGTTCTCCCCCTAACTCACTAACTATCTTACAAACATTTACATCTGACCCCCCACACAAATAACAACAACAACATTCAGGGGGGGGGGACGTCTGGATCCCTTCCACTGTACAAAAATACTTCATTTAATAAAAATAGACGAGGTATGTTCGGTTTCACAGATCTGGGTGTGTGAGTGTGTGTGTCTAAGTGTGTGTGTGTGTGTGTGTGTGTGTGTCTAAGTGTGTGTCTAAGTGTGTGTGTGTGTGTGTGTCCAAGTGTGTGTGTGTGTGTCCAAGTGTGTGTGTGTGTGTCCAAGTGTGTGTGTGTGTCCAAGTGTGTGTGTGTGTCCAAGTGTGTGTGTGTGTCCAAGTGTGTGTGTGTGTGTCCAAGTGTGTGTGTGTGTGTGTGTGTGTCTAAGTGTGTGTGTGTGTGTCCAAGTGTGTGTGTGTCTATGTGTGTGTGTGTCCAAGTGTGTGTGTGTCTAAGTGTGTGTGTGTGTCTAAGTGTGTGTGTGTGTGTGTCTAAGTGTGTGTGTGTCTAAGTGTGTGTGTGTGTCTAAGTGTGTGTGTGTGTGTGTGTGTGTGTGTCTAAGTGTGTGTGTGTGTGTCTAGTGTGTGTGTGTGTGTGTCCAAGTGTGTGTGTGTGTCTATGTGTGTGTGTGTCCAAGTGTGTGTGTGTGTGTGTGTCTAAGTGTGTGTGTGTCTAAGTGTGTGTGTGTCTAAGTGTGTGTGTGTCTAAGTGTGTGTGTGTCTAAGTGTGTGTGTGTCTAAGTGTGTGTGTGTCTAAGTGTGTGTGTGTGTGTGTCCAAGTGTGTGTGTGTATGTCTAAGTGTGTGTGTGTCTAAGTGTGTGTGTGTCTAAGTGTGTGTGTGTCTAAGTGTGTGTGTGTGTGTATGTCTAAGTGTGTGTGTGTGTCTAAGTGTGTGTGTCTAAGTGTGTGTGTGTCTAAGTGTGTGTGTGTGTGTCAGTAGGAGAACACCAGGTCGGGGAAGTAGCTGATGAGTTCGGGGTCGCAGTAGTCCGGGAAGTCGAAGTGAGAGCCGAGGCTGCCCTCAGAGTCCTGGTCCGGATCCACCAGAGAGAGACTGAGGGTCCCGACGGGGGGCGATCCTCCCGACGGTGGCCACGGATCAGAGGAGGAGGAGGCGTGGAGGTCGTCCAGGTTCCTGCAAACACACAACACGGTCAGAACGTCCTCCAACATGAGAGCAGCATGATATCAAAGGTATCTCAACTGTAGCTGTGAACATGACAGGATGTGTGATGACCTAGAAGAGCATCAGGACTGTTTGAGGCAGATGATAGCTATGTGATTAACATGATGATTCAGCCTCTATAGAGAGAGACATCAAGCATGCTCATTTCTGACGTGGAGCTAATCTGAAGTAAACATTGAATACTGCTTTCTACTCCTCCATCTTGTGACTGTGTAACTCCCTCTCTTGGATATCAGCATGTGAAGGACACTGTTCAGGAACTAGTCTCTGTATGTGATGACTCCTTCCCTTCTGGATCACAGACACATGGATCCTGAGATGAAGCTCAAGCCGGGGACCAGGGAGAGTTAACATTTAAGTATTCAGAAAAGTCAGAATTTAGAAATGTTTGAGAAAAAGTATTGCGCAAGAAGTCTATAAACATGTATATTCAGATGCTGCTCTTGTACCGATCAGGTTCCTGCAAACAGACTCAGGGTCAGATTTATTTCAATAGTTATCACCGCAATAAACTCTATTTCATTGAGTCTTAAGGTCTCCTATCACGCTAAAGACACCCTTTGATGTCTCCTCTACATCGCCACGTGTCCCCGGTGTGTGTCCCCCCCGGTGTGTGTGTGTCCGGTGTGTCCCCCCCCGGTGTGTGTGTCCCCCCGGTGTGTGTGCATCCCCGGTGTGTGTGCATCCCCAGTGTGTCCCCCCCCGGTGTGTGTGTCCCCCCGGTGTGTGTGCATCCCCGGTGTGTGTGTCCCCCCGGTGTGTGTGTCCCCGGTGTGTGTGTCCCCGGTGTGTGTGCATCCCCGGTGTGTGTGCATCCCCGGTGTGTGTGTCCCCCCGGTGTGTGTGCATCCCCGGTGTGTGTGCATCCCCGTGTGTGTGTGTCCCCGGTGTGTGTGTCCCCGGTGTGTGTGCATCCCCGGTGTGTGTGTCCCCCCGGTGTGTGTGCATCCCCGGTGTGTGTGCATCCCCGGTGTGTGTGCATCCCCGGTGTGTGTGTCCCCGGTGTGTGTGCATCCCCGGTGTGTGTGTGTCCCCGGTGTGTGTGTGTCCCCGGTGTGTGTGTGTCCCCGGTGTGTGTGTCCCCGGTGTGTGTGTCCCCGGTGTGTGTGTGTCCCCGGTGTGTGTGTGTCCCCGGTGTGTGTGTGTCCCCGGTGTGTGTGTCCCGGTGGTGTGTGTCCCCGGTGTGTGTGTCCCCGGTGTGTGTGTCCCCGGTGTGTGTGTCCCCGGTGTGTGTGTCCGGTGTGTGTGTGTGTCCCGTGTGTGTGTCCCCGGTGTGTGTCCCGTGTGTGTGTCCCCGGTGTGTGTGTCCCGGTGTGTGTGTCCCCGGTGTGTGTGTCCCCGGTGTGTGTGTCCCCGGTGTGTGTGTCCCCGGTGTGTGTGTCCCCGGTGTGTGTGTCCCCGGTGTGTGTGTCCCCGGTGTGTGTGTCCCCGGTGTGTCCGGAGACTCACAGAGTGATGTCTTCTAGGGCTGCACGATATTGAAAAAAACTGACATTGCGGTTTTTTGTTCCCCTGCGATATATACTGCGTTTTTTTTAACCTGTTAAGCCCCAAAGTCCCGGCGGGTACTTTACTTTTTTTTCACGACAGTGTCTCAGGGGATCTTAATATTTAAGAACCTATTAATGTGTTATACCAGATTAACGGGAATAATCTCAGCTAACTGACGATACAAACCATTTTTACCAAAACAAAAACACAAGTCTCATAAGAAGCATCTAAATGACCCCTGAGCGGAAAATGCTAACGCACTTTGGCACAGAACTCAAGGTAAAAGTACCCTCACTCACTACACTGAACAAAAATATAAACTCAACACTTTTGTTTCTGCTCCCATTCTTCATGAGATGAACTCAAAGATCTAAAACATGTTCTATAAACACAAAATAACCATTTCTCTCAAATATTGTTCTCAAATCTGAAAGAATGTGTGATAGTGAGCACTTCTCCTTTGCCGAGATAATCCATCCCACCTCACAGGTGTGGCATATCAGATGCTGATTAGACAGCATGATTATTGCACAGGTGTGCCTTAGGCTGGCCACAATAAAAGGCCACTCTGAAACGTGCAGGTTTTGCTTTATTGGGGGGTCTGGGGGGGTCCGAAAACCAGTCAGTATCTGGTGTGAGGGGTAGGGGTAGAATATTCTGCGGATTACTACCGAATATCCGGAGCCCTAAAAATGGTATTCGGGACAGCCCTAAGCGTCTCTGTGCCTCCGGACTGAGACCTGGAGCAATCCGCTCCAGGTCTCAGTCCGGAGGCCCCGAGACCTGGAGCAATCCGCTCCAGGTCTCAGTCCGGAGGCCCCGAGACCTGGAGCAATCCGCTCCAGGTCTCAGTCCGGAGGCCCCGAGACCTGGAGCAATCCGCTCCAGGTCTCGGGGAAGTCCAGACGTTACAGCTTTAAATCATTTGGGGCTTCCTCTCATTAGAAGGTTTTGCACATGTTTGATATTTAACAGCTTTTCTGGGGGTTTCTTTTAGACCTGCTGACATAAAAAAATTCCTTTACAGCTCAGAGTTCGGCTGATGCTCCCCAAAGACTCTGGGAGACGCACCTGTCGTTTCTTCAGCTTTAAACATCACAGTATTTTAACTTTGACCATCAGATTATTCTCTTTCAGACCAACTCAGCCTCAGGACCAAACACTGCAGCCTAAAAGAAGGGTTTTCAAGCTCTAAATACCACGTGTGTGTCTGTGCCTATGGGATGGACACAGGATCAAAACACGGATACATATTTGCTAAAATGTCTAAATCTCTGGGGAAATTCAAACATTATTTTTTATATATTTCACATTCTGGCATTTAAACCTCACGTTAGATCAGAGTCACTGAGACACCTTTCAGATGGACTTTAAAGAACATCTATATATCATATTCCATGTACTTGTATTTAGACTTCTTGCACTACTTTATTTTGTGTATTTGATTGCGTTGCATTGTTGGAGGGCCAGAAGAATGTCATTGATATGTCTACACTGTTCCCCATGTTCATATGACGATCAAACCTCTGAATCTTGAATTCTCTTGCCCCGTCTGACCTGTGTGTTGTCCTGTATTCATGTTGCTCTGTTGGAGGAGACTCCAGGTGTCCCTCGTCACATCTACACTGTAGCTGCTGAGCACTAACCCATCTCAACACTTTCTCTGCTCTATTGCATTCAATAAGGACCGGAGAATGGAGGTTTCCTACCTGAGGTGGAGTTCCTCCTCCCCGGCGCTGGAGGAGGAGGCCGGGCTGCTGGAGCTCTGCTGCCGGGGGACAGAGCTCTGCTGCCGGGGGACAGAGCTCTGCTGCCGGGTGATATTCTTGAAGCTGTAGAAGAGCCTCTCCTCCTCTTCTTCACTCTTTATCTCCTCTTCGTCCTCCTCATCTTCCTCCTCTTCCTCGGAGTCGGTGAACTCCCGTTTAACGAGCTTAGTGGCCGTGAAGCTGCTGGTCAGCACGTAGCGGTACCGGGGGTCCTGCTGCACCGGGACCTGACCCGGCCTCCTGGTGCTGCTGGGCTTCAACCGGGAGAACTTCTTATCTGTGGAAGTGGGTCTCACCGTGGGGGTGGGTCTCACGGTGGAGGTGGGTCTCACGGTGGAGACGGGGGTGGGTCTCACGACGGGGATGGGTCTCACGGCGGAGGTGGGTCTCACGGCGGAGGTTTTCTCCGGGGAAGAGACTCCAGTACAGCCCTCGGTCCGGGCCTTCTTCCTGGGCCGGTACTTGTAGTCCGGATGTTGGGCCATGTGCTGTAGCCGGAGCCGCTCCGCCTCCCGGATGAACGGGATCTTCTCCGAGTCTCTGAGCAGCTTCCAGCGCTTCCCGAGCCGCTTGGAAATCTCCGCGTTGTGCAAGTCCGGGGACTGGTCCATGATCTTCCTCCTCTCGATCTTGGACCACACCATGAAGGCGTTCATCGGCCTCTTGATGTGTCCCGTGGCGGTCTTCCAGCGGTCTGGTTTCTGCGGTGCGGAGCTGCACGCTGAGGCCGTCTGTAGCGGTGCGGAGCTGCACGGTGAGGCCGTCTGTAGCGGTGCGGAGCTGCACGGTGAGGCCGCCTCCCGGGACCCGCCATGCTGCGTATGTTCCACCATGTTCCCAAAGCCTCCAGCTGACGGACCCGAGCCTCCCGCCACCTTAGTTCTGTTTCTACCTGCTTTATTTCCTCTTAAATATCCGTTAAAACGCGTTATTCCGCCGCGGCTGCGACTGCTTCTCTGTGTTCAAACTTCCAAACCGGCGTCTTATTTACCGACTGATGGGTACCGCCCTCAGCCAATCACCGCTCTTCTTCTCCAAAAACTCTCCCGCCTCCGCATCGCCCTCCGCCAATCACCGCTGTTCTTCTCCCAACACGTTCCCGCCTCCACTGCTGTGTTAGCCAATCACAGCTCTTCTGCTCCCAAAACCTTCCCGCCTCCACTGCTGTCTCAGCCAATCACAGCTCTTCTTCTCGCTCTCTGGTGTCCGGCCGTTGGATTCTTTATCTCCTCACAGAGAAAACCTTCCTTATTTAACGCTTCCATTGCTGTTTATTTGTATTTAAATCACAAGATCGACTCTCTCTCTCAAAGCCTCATGATGAAGAGTGACGTTACACACTCACTCCATGTCTTTTAATTTTTTTTATTTAACTCCCATTTTTCTCTAGATTTAGGATTTCTAAGTGACATGACGTTTATCAAATGTAAATTAACTACAGACACACTTATACCAATAAATCAGAATCAAGTTTATTGCCAGGTACGTTTACACATACAAAGAATTAGATTTTGTGTCTGGTAGTGCGAACAACAACAGAGGCACAACACCAGGGCGCCATTTGAGTTGTCACCTGAAAAGTAATCCGATTAAAACATCAGACTGAGGCCGTTTCTCAATGTCGAGGAGGCTTGGTAGCACATGTATGCTGGGTATTTAAACAGTGATTCGGCGCCACTCGATGACGTAGTATGCTTGAAATAGTGGCTCTGGAGCAGCTTTACTCGACATTGAGAAACGGCCTGAGTTTCCCCTGAAGCTCTGTAGTGTTTGTGGCTCCTTCAGGGATTTGTGAATCCTTGAAGGCTTTTATTCAGGCCTTTCACTAAACTCCATTTCAGCATCATATTTCATTTTATGGGCTGTCATTCAGGTCAAACTACAAAATAACCTGATTATGTTGACGTCGTATTTAACTCACAGGGAATAAACTGACGTAATGTCTTTGTAGAGTAACATCTAGGCAACCAGGACTTAATAAATCAGCATTATGAGTCCTAACCCTGACCTGAGTCAGCATGATGAGTCCTAACCCTGACCTGAGTCAGCATTATGAGTCCTGAACCCTGACCTGAGTCAGCATGATGAGTCCTAACCCTGACCTGAGTCAGCATTATGAGTCCTGAACCCTGACCTGAGTCAGCATGATGAGTCCTGATGAGTCAGCATTATGAGTCCTAAAACCCACGTGAAGTCATGTGACCGTGCTGTAGTTCCTTTATAGCCCAACATTAGCCTCCTTTAGCTTAGCGGTGGTGACGTGAAGTCATGTGACCGTGCTGTAGTTCCTTTATAGCCCAACATTAGCCTCCTTTAGCTTAGCGGTGGTGACGTGAAGTCATGTGACCGTGCTGTAGTTCCTTTATAGCCCAACATTAGCCACCTTTAGCTTAGCGGTGGTGACGTGAAGTCATGTGACCGTGCTGTAGTTCCTTTATAGCCCAACATTAGCCACCTTTAGCTTAGCGGTGGTGACGTGAAGTCATGTGACCGTGCTGTGGTTCCTTTATAGCCTAACGTTAGCTTTTTACTTCAGAAATCATAAAGTTGTGTTAATATGTGGAGATTAGCCTAATGAACTAAAAGGGTAAGCACCATAAACGTTTGTTTGACACAGAGATACATTTTTCTGCAATAATCCAAAATCACACGGAGGAATCCCATTGGACCAGGAGATGCTGCCTTCAGGGACCAACACAAGAATACAACATCCCTGCAGCTCTGTATTCCCAAAGCCTTATCAGCTCCCGGGGCTGAAGGACTTTTTCTGTGTTGTAAACACAAGTTTTGTGTATGTAATCTAAAATGGTTGTTGCTCTCCATTAAACACATGAGGAACACCGCTGTGTGTCTTTCTGCAGGAAACACTGTTAGTGCACATTCAAAGAGGTTTTCTTTGGGCGACACATGGAACAGGAGGAGGAAGTGGAGGACGTCTCATTGAAATGAAGGAGGCTGTTTCTCTTTGCATTTCCATTGTGATGCAGAACTCCTGCAGAGAATCTCAGAGCTCAAAGCACCCTCTGATCGGCTTCTCCTCCTGGGAAGAATTTATATATACACAACACATTATATGTATAGAGCACTGCTCAAGGTACTTTTATGTATAATTATTTCTTCATTTATTTTTGTTCTTTTCTGCTTTTCATGTCTCTCTTTTTCTGTTTGTGTTTTTGCTGTATCTTTTTTTCTAAATTGTATTTACAATTTTTTTTTATCGTTGGACATTTCTTATTTTTTAATTAATATAGTGTACTATTAAGAACATTCAATCATATCATGTATTTAAACCATGACCCCCACCATGCTCCTGTAAATGGACAATGGTAACTGGTCTGTACTTCAATCTCTTTATCAGGTCTCCTGGAGCCCTCAGAGCTCTTTCCAGACTACGAGTCACTCACCCATTCTCACCTCATGCAGAGCAGCACCACTTGCTCTAGGGAAGCTAACACGCACACACACACACACACACACACACACACACACACACACACACACACACACACACACACACACACACACACACACACACACACACACCATGTATACATCACTTCAGGGGACATTACATTGACTTACATGCATTTCCTGGAGACTTATCCTAACCTTAACCATAACCAACACATGCCTAACCCTAACCCTAACCCTAACCAAGTCTTCACCCTAACATTAATGACTCCCCTTATGGGGACCTCCAATTTGTCCCCATAAGGGAGGCCAGTCCCCACACGTGACTGTGTAAACAGATTTAGGTCCTCACAAGTATAGTAATGCTAGGCCACACACACACACCCACACACAAACACACCCACCCACCCACCCACACACAAACACACACAAACAAACATGCACACACACACACACATCCAACAACCTGCTGGTTGAAAGACGACCACACCCCTCACAGCCACAGTCACCCTTAAAATAAGTAAATAACAAGGTGAATATGTATTAATATTGCAGTTTACAACATTACTGAAGGCTTCAAAATATGAGCATGAATGGACAAACAGAAGAGCAGCTTCTTTCATTTATGTTTGTTTTTACATAAATAAATAAAAAATGTTAACCTCCTGAAATAAATGAGATGTAAAGACAGAATGCTGCGTTCACTGTCTGTCTGAGTGTAGGGAAGTACACTAACTACTTTATACTACTCTATACCTTTATCTGACAGCCTTTACACATGCAGAGGATCAGATGCAGCGGGGGGGGAAGTACTCGTGTACTTGAGTAAAAGTAGATTATCTATGTTTTTTGTTTTAATATTATACTGTTGTATTTTTGTCTTATTCTTGGTCAAACACACCTTTTTTATATTCCTGTTACTGAATTCACACTCTCTCTCTCACACTCACACACACACACACACACACACACACACACACACACACACACACACACACACACACACACACACACACACACACACTCTGTTTCAGCCAATAAGCTGTGAGTCTTTTCGTATGCAGCAGCAGCTGATAACATCAAACTGCTGCTCTGCACATGAATGCATCACACACACACACACACACACGCACGCACGCACGCACACACACACACACACACACACACACACACACACACACACACACACACACACACACACACGTTGTTGTGAGTGCAGACACACTTTAATGCACTTTTAAGGGTCACACAGATCATCTAATGAACCTGTCTGGAGAGAATTACAATCATTACATTAATTATGAATCGATGAATGGTTTGAATGTGAGGCACTAATGTTCACCCTGCAGTCACTTTGGGTCTCTTTGTCCGTTTTTGAAATGTCGACAGGATCTCTATTAGTAATTCTGCGATGCTGTCTGCTAGTAGGCTACTGTCCATGTTTCATGCTGATAATATTAATATCCGTAGAAACAGTTGAGCAGTCACATGGCGATGCTTACGTTTAAACGTCTAAATCTCACAGGAAACAGACATTTTGACTTTCATATTTTCTGGAAATGTCTCCTCGCACCTCCATCGAATGTTGAAGTGACCCCTCTCAGATGCATGCTGGGAGATTTCCCCTCCTCCCCCACATGACCCCCAGAGCCAAACCGTTATGTAGAGCTGGGTTGATCGGGGTTGTCCATTTTGAATCGGCCCTCAGCTCATTCTAAAAGCGTAATGTAATCTGAGTTTCTCTTATAATAGACTTCTTAAAATGAGATAAGCTAAGAAGCACTTTATTGATCCCAAGTTGGGACATGTTGCGTTGCAGCAGCATCAAAAGACATCGCATTGTACAATACAAATTAAAATAAATAAACATTCAAAAATGTAAACATCTCAATAGCATATAGCATAGCATAGCCTGATCAGTGCTACTTCAGAGCAACTGGCCTCCATCAAGCGTCTCTGTAACCTTTGTTTACTTCACTTTATCTACCACTTGTTTATTTGCTATGTTGTTTGATGACAAAGATGTATCCTTTGTGTTGCTAAACTAGGCTAACATTATCCCCCTGCTTCCAGTGTTTGTGCTAAACTAGGCTAACAGTATCCCCCTGCTTCCAGTGTTTGTGCTAAGCTAGGCTAAAAGTTCCCCCCTGCTTCCAGTGTTTGTGCTAAGCTAGGCTAACAGTTTCCCTCTGCTTCCAGTGTTTGTGCTAAGCTAGGCTAACAGTTTCCCTCTGCTTCCAGTCTTTATGCTAAGCTAGGCTAACAGTTTCCCCCTGCTTCCAGTCTTTATGCTAAGCTAAGCTAACAGTTTCCCCCTGCTTCCAGTGTTTGTGCTAAACTAGGCTAACAGTTTAATAACTAACATGGGATTAAATCAGGGTTTAAACCGGGGACTAACCCGTTTTTAATCCTGACATTAAAGATGAGCAGAATATAAATGATCTGAGATAAAGCAGGGATTATTTGGAGACAGATTAGAGTTTTGTAAGTGAGCTGTAAAAGGATTTAAAGGCAGTGATTAACCTGAAACACGCCAGGAATTAACCAGAGGAGGGAGAAGTACTCAGATCTTGTACTTGAGTAAAAGTAGAAGTATTCAGATCGTGTAGGCCTACTTAGTAAAAGTAGAAGTACTCAGATATTGTAAAAGTATCTCAAAATTGTACAATCAGATTTATGTTGAATTAAGATCTGATGTTCTCCAGGTTATTGAACGCCTCATGGACCTTTGCTCTAGCGCCACTACTAGGTTGTGATAAATTCAGTTCTTTAAATATTTTAAAGGTCTCCTGTGATGCTATTTTTAGGCATATATTATGGGTCTCAGATATATACAAAGGTGGAGCTAATGCCTGCTCAGAACTCTCCCAGCAGAAACTCAGCTAAATGCTGCCGTGATGAAACTCCACATCATGTTCCAAACCACATCAAGGATTCTCTCTGAAACAGGATGGAGCTCAAACTCTTTCTCTCTCTCAGGTTTACCACAAGGTGACTTCCTTTTGATTTCCTGCTTCTTCACACAGACTCTCTCCAGCACAGGTTAGCTCTGAGTGTTAGCATGCTAATGGAAACACAGACCATATTACTTCCAGAACACGTCTCACTGTTTCTGACAGCAACGTTTCTGATTGGCCCGTGGGGTTAAAGCCCGCCCACATTTTAGTAATGTCGTCATGACGCAGCAAATCTGGATCAGCTCCGTTGTTCCCCCGTTTTTAGAGATGTGGGTACGGAGGAGAAGAGAGAGGGATTTATTTCCTGACACTTTGAGAGTCTCCT